>NC_084601.1:37862669-37870169 GCF_033807715.1 Cololabis saira
AAATAACAAGTTATTTTTCTGGTAATGACTCTTGTTTTAAGTGTAATTACATTTTTTGACTAAAAATTAGACATTTTAACTAAAAATAAGACAAATATTCCTGGTAAGAGTTTGAGTTTTTGCAGTGTAAATAGAAAGGTTGATGAGGAGAAAGAAACTCAAAATCTTACCATGAATATTTGTCTTATTTCTTGTTAAAATGTCTCATTTTTATTAAATAAAATCTTATTACACTTAAAACAAGAGTCATTACCATAAAAATAACTTGTTATTTGACAATTTTCACCTGTTTCAAGTAAATTTTCACTTGAAATAAGTAGAAAAATCTGCCAGTGGGACAAGATTTATCTTCTCATTACAAGCAAAAAAATCTTGTCCCACTGGCAGATTTTTCTACTTATTTTAAGTGAAAATCTACTTGAAAAGGGTGAAAAGTGTTGTTTTTTCCAGTGATGATTCTTGTTTTAAGTGTAATGAGATTTTTTTTTGACTAAAAATGAGACATTTTAACTAGAAATAAGACAAATATTCTTGTTAAGATTTTGAGTTTTGGAGTGTAGAAGGACATGAGTTACTGACTCTAATCTTGTTTTTGTCCCTTCAACGCAAACGCCGTAAAAGGGAGAGTGAGCATGTTTCATTTCCATCTTTCAACAGAGAAAATGTCATAAAAACAGCATCAGTTACAAGAAAATCAGTTAAAGCAGCGACATGTGAGCCTTGTCTTGCTTTTCCTCTGCAGACAAAGACAAGCCCGTGGACTCAGACGAGGAATCTCCGAGCGTGAACCCTGCAGGGCCCGGCGGGGGTGGGGGGAACCCCGGGCTCCGGCCCGCTGAGACCCAACTCCCAGTCCGCCTTCCTGGGCCCGCTGCTGTGGGAGCGGACCCTGCCCTGCGACGGAGGCCTGTTCCAGCTGCAGTACATGGACCTGGAGGAGTTCCTGACGGAGAACGGGATGGGGATGCACAGCAACGGACCCAGCTCTGCCAGCGCCCAGATCCCCTCCCAGGTAGGACCGCGCTTTCACCAACTTTACTTAAAGGGGACCTATTATGGCATCTAATCCCTATTTTAAACAGGCCTTGAATGTCTTAAAAACAAGCTTTTGATTGTTTTTGCTAAATAAATTAGAAATTCAGCCTCTGAGCCATGTCTTTATCTTCCCATTCTCTAACCTCATTATCTATGCAGGATTCTGAATGGGCGGGGCTATGATAATGAGGCTCTGTGCTGATTGGCTGCCTGCACTGCAAAAAACTCAAAATCTTAGCAAGAATATTTGTCTTATTTCTAGTTAAAATGTCTCATTTTTAGTCAAAAAAAATCTCATTACACTTAAAACAAGAGTCATCACTGGAAAAAACAACAATTTTCACCTGTTTCAAGTAGATTTTCGCTTGAAATAGTAGAAAAAGTGAAAATCATCTACTTGAAACATACCAGAAAAATTACAAGCAAAAAAATCTTGTTCCACTGGCAGATTTTTCTACTTATTTTAAGCGAAAATCTACTTAAAACAGGTGAAAATTGTTGTTTTTTCCAGTGATAAGTCTTGTTTTAAGTGTAATGGGTTTTTTTTTTTTACTAAAAACGAGACATTTTAACTAGAAATAAGACGAATATTCTTGTTAAGATTTTGAGTTTTTGCAGTTAGGTTATTAAAAGATTTTAAATTTATATAAACACTGCAAAAACTCAAAATCTTACCAGGAATATTTGTCTTATTTCTAGTTAAAATGTCTCATTTTTAGTCAAAAAATCTCATTACACTTAAAACAAGAGTCATCACCATAAAAATAACTTGTTATTTGACAATTTTCACCTGTTTCAAGTAAATTTTCACTTGAAATAAGTAGAAAAATCTGCCAGTGGAACAAGATTTATCTTCTCATTACAACGAAAAAAAATTTGTTCCACTGGCAGATTTTTCTACTTATTTTAAGTGAAAATCTACTTGAAACAGGTGAAAATTGTTGTTTTTTCCAGTGAACGTAACCTGTGTGGGCGTGTAGAATGACGTATTGACGCTACATCAGCGAGATTTATGGCCATCAGACATTGACTACATGCAGTCAAAATTTGAGTTATTGCTAATATTCCGGTTACTGAAACATTTGGAATATTCCGTTTACGGTAATTAATCATTTGGGATATCTGGATCAAACCAGCGACACAAGGAGAACGTCATGACGCAATTACCGTCATTTCCGCCTCTTCTTTTTGTATCCAAATTCAAAACAAATGCTGCTAATTAATTAATTAATTAAATGTGTCATTAATTAATTAAATGCTGAAATAATAAATATATTTTTTACTTAAAATGAATTGTATTTTAATTAATTAATGACATATTTCATTCTAATTTTAATTAATTAATGACACATTTAATTAATTAATGATATATTTCATTCCCATTTTAATTAATTAATGATGTATTTATTTATTTAATTTTGGCACAAAAAATCCTCCATAAATTGGTGTTCACATGGCCGTGCAAATTCGGGTTATTGCCAATATTCAGGTTTTAAAAGGGTTATTGATGCATGGAAACACAGTCATTATCAAAACAAGGATGGAGGAACATCGGGATGAGCGTTTCTTCGGCCAGGTTTTTGCTTCTTGCACCTTAAATGCGGGGTATTCGCCAATATAAAAAGGGAAAATGTGTCTTATTCCAGGGGTTGACACAGCAACTTTTTTATTTTTTTATCTATTTTCTGCCTCCATGTGGTCATCACTGGTATTGTTACATAGACTGGCTTTAAATGTTTATGGATGAACTTTGTTTATGGCGAAGTCTGTGGCGTCAATGAAACACCAAATAAATCTCAAATCAAAACACAGAATCTGTAACCAAGAAATAGAGATCTCTAACCGAGAGTGCAATAATTCTTCGGAGTTACACTTTTCTTTTCTCTCCATCAGTTCTAAAACCATCTCAGATTTCAACAGTCTTTCTCGGTTTGGACTTTTTCTTTTTACGGTTGCAATCCTGACACAACGGCCAAATCAACATCTGATTGGACACTCGGTTAGAGATTTTTGTTTCTTGGTAACAGATTCTTGGTTTTGGTTCTCAGATATTGGATTTTGCTTCTCAGATGAGTTTATATTCGCTATTCACTGGACATTGAATTGATGATGACGTAGAAGTCTCTCCAGCTGAAATAAGTCTCCACAGCATAAATTCAATTCAATTCAATTCAATTTTATTTATATAGCATCTAATACAGGGGTCGGCAACCTGCGGCTCTAGAGCCGCATGCAGCTCTTTAGCGCCGCCCTAGTGGCTCCTGGAGCTTTTTCAAAAATGCTTGACCTTCTTTTTCCTTTTTTTCTGTTTTCCTTTTTTTCGTTTATCTTCTTTTTTATTTTTTTTATTTTTTTCTCTTTTTTCTCTTTTTTTTTTCCTTTTTTTTCTCTTTTTTATTTTTTCCTTTTTCTTCTTTTTTTTCCTTTTTCTCTTTTTTTCTTCCTTTTTTCTTTCCTTTTTAATTTCAACATTTCGACTTTTTTCTCAAAATTTTGACTTTTTCCTCAACATTTCGGCTTTTTTCACGAAATTTTGACTTTTTCCTCGACATTTCGACTTTTTTCTCGACATTTCAACTTTTTTTCTCGAGATTGTACTTCAACATTAATCTCGACATTTTTACTTTTTTCTCAAAATTTTGATTTTTTTCTCGACATTTCAACTTTTTCCGATATTTTGACTTTTTTCTCGAGATTGTACTTCAACATTAATCTCGACATTTCGACTTTTTTCTCAAAATTTAGATTTTTTCCTCAACATTTCGACTTTTTTCTCGAAATTTCGACTTTTTTCTCGACATTTCGACTTTTTTCTCAAAGTGCATAATGAAAAAAAAAATCTTCCCCCAGTTCTAACTAATATAGATACATGCAGCATGTGTTGCCTTCATGCTAAGGCTTATACAAGACTTTACATTTTTTGCGGCTCCAGACATATTTGTTTTTTGTGTTTTTGGTCTAATATGGCTCTTTCAACATTTTGGGTTGCTGACCCCTGATCTAATACAACAGATATTGTCTCTAGACGCTTTCCAGAGATCCAGAACATGAACATAAACATAAATATAATTATAAATAAAAATATAAATGCACTTCATCATTCACTCAGAACTATAATCAGTTCCCTGCTATTTCTAATTGGAGCTTTACATAAAAGTCACGAGTGTATATGTCATCCTCATATCTCATTTCTAGCTTCTTTGATTCCTTCCCCATGTCTGTGCTCACATATGGTGTGTATACAGTATTTGCTTTAAGGTAAAAGCTGGAATCGGTTCATACGTTGAAGTATTTTGGACTGGAAACCTGCATTGATCTCCTGCGCTTTATCATTACCGGATCAGTCAGATCTGAAGCACCGCCGGTCCAAATCCCAAGTGGCATAATAATGTTTCCTGGGCTGGTTTTTCCACATCACAGCGTCGGCTTCCCTCCACATCTGTGCAGAACAGCTGGTCAAGTCCAGGCCCAACTACCGTTCTGACTCGGAGTGCTACAGTACGATTACACTTGTGAAGGAAAGATGGAAAGATTGGAACTATGGAGAATATTGTGACGAGGGAACAAAAATTGATTTAAGAAAACCACTTACCAGTGAGACTAACCGACAAAGAGGCTTCATTTTCCCTAAGGAGATTAAAGATTACACTGCAAAAACTCACAATCTTAACAAGAATATTTGTCTTATTTCTGGTTAAAATGTCTAATTTTTAGTAAAAAAAATCTCATTACCCTTAAAACAAGAAAAAAAAAAAAATTTCACCTGTTTCAAGTAGATTTTCACTTAAAATAAGTAGAAAAATCTGCCAGTGGAACAAGATTTTTTTTGCTTGTAATGAGAAGATAAATCTTGTCCACTGGCAGATTTTTCTACTTATTTTAAGTGAAAATTTACTTGAAACAGGTGGAAATTGTTAAATAACAAGTTATTTTTCTGGTAATTACTCTTTTTTTTAAGTGTAATGAGATTTTTTGACTAAAAATGAGACATTTTAACTCGAAATAAGACAAATATTCCTGGTAAGATGTTGAGTTTTTGGCAGTGCACAAAAAAAAAAGGTTTCTGGCAGTACATAAAAAACTCAAAATCTTAACAAGAATATTTGTCTTATTTCTAGTTAAAATGTCTCATTTTTAGTCAAAAAAAATCAAATTGCACTTAAAACAAGACTCATCACTGGAAAAAACAACAATTTTCTACCTGTTTCAAGTAGATTTTCACTTAAAATAAGTAGAAAAATCTGCCAGTGGAACAAAATCTTTTTCCTTGTAATGAGATTTTTCTACTTATTTCAAGTGAAAATTTACTTGAAACAGGTGAAAATTGTCAAATAACAAGTTATTTTTCTGGTAATGACTCTTGTTTTAAGTGTAATGAGATTTTTTTACTAAGAATGAGACATTTTAACTAGAAATAAGACAAATATTCCTGGTAAGATTTTGAGTTTTTGCAGTGTAGCCTCCCAGTTTAACAAATCTTGAAGGATTGTGCATGGATAAATCTACCTGTATGAAATCAACAGTAGAGTAGATTTAAGAAAACCAATTACCAGTGAGACAATAAGAGGCTTCATTTTTTCCTAAGGAGCTTAAAGATTACACTGCAAAAACTCAAAATCTTAACAAGAATATTTGTCTTATTTCTAGTTAAAATGTCTCATTTTTAGTCAGAACTCTCATTACACTTAAAACAAGAGTCATTACCAGAAAAATAACTTGTTATTTGACAATTTTCACCCTGTTTCAAGTAAATTTTCACTTGAAATAAGTAGAAAAATCTGCCAGTGGGACAAGATTTATCTTCTTATTACAAGCAAAAAAATCTTGTTCCACTGGCAGATTTTTCTACTTATTTTAAGGTAAAAACTACTTGTTTTTTCCAGTGATGAGTCTTGTTTTAATGAGATTTTTTGACTAAAAATGAGACATTTTAACTAGAAATAAGACAAATATTCTGGTAAGATTTTGAGTTTTTGCAGTGTAGACTCTGGACAGATCAAAAAAGGTCATGTGATCCGTCAAATAGAGATTCATCCTTTTCCAGAGTGACAGCAGCATCAGAGTTGTAAGAGTGTCTGATTGCGTCTGCTGCGGGGGTAGTATTATGGTGTGGGGTTGCTGATATTTCTCTCTTTCCTCCCCAGAGCTCCCAGTCTGCCGTGCCCAACCAGAGCTCCCAGTGCCCCCCCTCGTCTCCCCCGCCCTGCTCCTCCTCTTCATCCTCCATGTCCTCCTCGTCCTCCTCGTCCTCGCTGCTGGGCCTGGAGACCGTCCAGCCTCCCCCCGCCCCCGCCGCCGCTGCCCCCGCAGCAGCAGCAAAGCATGATGGGAGGACCCGAGTGTCTACACGGTGAGTGACCGAACTTCAATGATGACGCCGATTCGTCAATAAGCTGATCAATCTGAAACTGTTTTCTTATTTGATTCTTTTTTTTGGGGCGGCTTTAAGTGGGTCAAGGTTACACTGCAAAAACTCAAAATCTTAACAAGAATATTTGTCTTATTTTTTAGTTAAAATGTCTCATTTTTAGTCAAAAAATGTCATTACACTTAAAACAAGACTCATTACCAGAAAAATAACAACATAACATAATATTAATAACAATTTAACAATAATAATAATTTATTATTATGTTAATAATAATAACGTAATAAATTTCAAGTAAATTTTCACTTGAAATAAGTAGAAAAATCTGCCAGTGGGACAAGATTTATCTTCTCATTACAAGCAAAAAAAATCTTGTTCTACTTTTTTCAATTTTTCTACTTATTTTAAGTGAAAATCTACTTGAAACAGGTAAAAATTGTTGTTTTTTCCAGTGATGAGTCTTGTTTTAAGTGTAATGAGATTTTTTTTGACTAAAAATGAGACATTTTAACTAGAAATAAGACAAATATTCTTGTTAAGATTTTGAGTTTTTGCAGTGCAAAAGTGCCCAAACACAATGACACATACACTGCAAAAACTCAAAATCGTAAGAATATTTGTCTTATTTCTAGTTAAAATGTCTAATTTCTAGTCAAAAAATCTCATTAAACTTAAAAACAAGAGTCATTACCAGAAAAATAACTTGTTATTTGACAATTTTCACCTGTTTCAAGTAAATTTTCACTTGAAATAAGTAGAAAAATCTGCCAGTGGGACAAGATTTATCTTCTTACTACAAGCAAAAAAATCTTGTTCCACTTGCCGATTTTTCTACTTATTTTAAGTGAAAATCTACTTGAAAAAGGGTGAAAATTGTTGTTTTTTCAATGATGAGTCTTGTTTTAAGTGTAATGAGTGTAATTTTTGACTAAAAATGAGACATTTTAACTAGAAATAAGACAAATATTCTTGTTAAGATTTTGAGTTTTTGCAGTGTAGATGATTTTCTGTTAATACACACACACACACACACACACACGTGTGTTTTGACCCTTTCTTGCTCTTTTCCCCAGTAAACACAATTATTTTTCTTATTT
>NC_084601.1:37875169-37957669 GCF_033807715.1 Cololabis saira
TACGTCTTTAAGTCATTCCCTTCACAACGCGACAACAAGGGTCTCTCGTTGCTTCTGCTCCGTAATCGGTTCACTTTGTGAAGCAACAAAAACACCTGCATTTATCTGGATAACCGGATCATTATCATCATCTTTTTCACTTTACTCGCTGCACTTTAAATCAAAAATCACTTTTTATTTTCACGAAGACATGTAATTGGGGTGTCTAAGTGACTTGCAAAAGCTTTTTTTATTTTTTTATCCTGCATATTGATTTTGGCGTAGGCTTTTCCATCTGAACCCCTTCCAGATGCAACGCTCTCATTTATCTGGGCTTGGGACGGTCGCCATGGCAACGCTGACTCGTAACCTCTCGGTGGCTTCTCAGAGTTTCTGAAGTGACTGCCAGTTCAAAAGAAAAGTCAGACAAAACATCATCCACGTCACTTTCTTTATTGCTTTCAAACTCAAAGAATATGTCAATTAGTCAGATCAGAGTCCAATTATCCGACTTCTCTGTCATTACGTACACTTCTACACTGCAAAAACTCAAAATCTTAACAAGAATATTTGTCTTGTTTCTAGTTAAAATGTCTCATTTTTAGTCAGAAAATCTCATTACACTTAAAACAAGACTCATCATTGGAAAAAACGACAATTTTCACCTGTTTCAAGTAGATTTTCACTTAAAATAAGTAGAAAAATCTGCCAGTGGAACAAGATTTTTTTGCAGATTTTTCTACTTATTTCAAGTGAAAATTTACTTGAAACAGGTGAAAATTGTCAAATAACAAGTTATTTTTCTGGTAATGACTCTTGTTTTAAGTGTAATGAGATTTTTTACTAAGAATTAGACATTTTAACTAGAAATAAGACAAATATTCCTGGTAAGATTTTGAGTTTTTGCAGTGTTTATATAAATTTAAAATCTTTTAATAAGATGAGAATATTGTGAGGGAACAAAAATTGATTTAAGAAAACCACTTACCAGTGAGACTAACCGAGAAAGAGGCTTCATTTTCCCTAAGGAGCTTAAAGATTACACTGCAAAAACACAAAATCTTAACAAGAATATTCGTCTTATTTCTAGTTAAAATGTCTCGTTTTTAGTCAAAAAAAATCTCATTACACTTAAAACAAGACTCATCACTGGAAAAAACAACAATTTTCACCTGTTTCAAGTAGATTTTCACCTGAAATAAGTAGAAAAATCTGCCAGTGGAACAAGATTTTTTTTGCTTGTAATGAGAAGATAAATCTTGTCCCACTGGCAGATTTTTCTACTTATTTCAAGTGAAAATTTACTTGAAACAGTTGAAAATTGTCAAATAACAAGTTATTTTTCTGGTAATGACTCTTGTTTTAAGTGTAATGAGATTTTTTACTAAAAATGAGACATTTTAACTAGAAATAAGACAAATATTCCTGGTAAGATTTTGAGTTTTTGCAGTGTGATGTCCACGATAGCGTAAAATCAAGCTGCGTTCACTGTAGCTCAGAATTCGGAAACCCTTGTTTCTTTTCCCTTTTGCTTTGTTATTAACTGCAATTCCCCTGCAAAATATATCAGAAATGTAAAGTACTTGCAGTATCACGTAATCCAACCTTGAAAAACCTTAATAACGCCAACATTTCTGCAAAATACGGATCAGGCCCCCTGGTGTTCAATGCAAGGGAGTGCAGTTCTATATTCAGTGCTAGTGATGCTAATGTTGCAAATACCAACTCATTGTGGAAAAAAAAATATTCCTTTGTTTTTATTTCCAGCCTGCATTTGTAGTCTGTACAATTTTATTAAACAGCTGAGAGAAGATCTTTCTTTTTTTCCC
The DNA here is from genome assembly GCF_033807715.1 of Cololabis saira. Lineage (NCBI taxonomy): Eukaryota > Metazoa > Chordata > Actinopteri > Beloniformes > Belonidae > Cololabis > Cololabis saira. The sequence continues at coordinate 37,876,978 of NC_084601.1, forward strand.
TCTACTAACCCCCACTGGATGCACATGTGCTCTCTCTCAGAGAAACACTCTGCACGAGTTGACACGACATCAGACGTTACAGATGTTTCCATGGTAATGAACTTCACCAACAGATGTGTCACATTAGGGCAGAGAAGCCAGGGGAAATGAGGTGTAAAAGCAGCTGCAAGTGGACAGAGCAGGATTGTACTTTAGCCGTTTTTCTGGTTATTTTTAGGAATGAAATGTCACCAACGTTTCAATGATACCTCAGGAAAATTTCTCACCCCGTGAAAAAAATGTTTTAAAGAGGTATGAGATGTTGGAAAAAGCAGTAAAAGTCAGTAAAATGTTTTAAAGCTTTAATGAAAGCCACATCTCTGAAGCACATGAAGGTTTGACGGACAAGCCGATGGCTTTGCTTTACTCACACACAAAGATTGGCTTGTGTTTTTAGAGCCTTGTCTCCTCCAGAGGGGATTAAACGTTGTTGTTTGACTTGAATGTATTTAATTAGTTGTTTCAGGTAATATAGCACAAAAAAAAAGATAAAAAGCTTCAGAAATATTCAACCTTTCATTGGTCTCTTTTGAAACACAAGCTACACTGCAAAAACTCAAAATCTTAACAAGAATATTTGTCTTATTTCTAGTTAAAATGTAAAATATTTAGTCAAAAAATCTCATTACACTTAAAACAAGACTCATCACTGGAAAAAAACAACAATTTTCACCTGTTTCAAGTAGATTTTCACTTAAAATAAGTACAAAAATCTTCTATAATACATAATACAGTATGCAGCATTCAGGTGTGTGTTAACATAATGCCAAAGAGGAAAGACATAAGCAATTTTGTTAGCGATGAAGTTGCTACACTGCAAAAACTCAAAATCTTACCAGGAATATTTGTCTTATTTCTAGTTAAAATGTCTCATTTTTAGTCAAAAAAAATCTCATTACACTTAAAACAAGAGTCATCACTGGAAAAAAAACACAATTTTCACCTGTTTGATTTCACCTGTTTCAAGTAGATTTTCCCTTAAAATAAGTAGAAAAATCTGCCAGTGGAACAAGATTTTTTTGCTTGTAAGGAGAAGATAAATCTTGTTCCACTGGCAGATTTTTCTACTTATTTCAAGTGAAAATTTACTTGAAACAGGTGAAAATTGTCAAATAACAAGTTATTTTTCTGGTAATGACTCTTGTTTTAAGTGTAATGAGAGTTTCTGACTAAAAATGAGACATTTTAACTAGAAATAAGACAAATATTCCTGGTAAGATTTTGATTTTTGGGTTTTTGCAGTGTGCTATTTCTGTGCAAATCTTAGGTAATATAGCAAAAAAAAAAGATAAAAAGCTTCAGAAATACTACTACTCGTTCCAGTAGCTCACTGAAGCTTGACACCACGCATGTCCCCCTAAATTATAATAATAAGAATTTAAAATACTGTGCTTGTACAGAGTAATCCTTATGTTTCCACTGAGTTTTGACATTTTTGTCATTGGCTGCTTCTTCTCGCATTTGGTGTAAAAATGGTGCTCTGACGCCATATTTTTGTTTATCTTGCACTCATACTTTTCCGCAGAATAAAATGCTCTGAGCCGACGGTGAAGATCTCGACTCAGGCGGAGAAAAAATGACAAGAGAGATGTGGTTGCTGAGCAGGATCAGCGTTTGACAAATCTGCCTTCGCACATTGTCATTTCATTTTTGAGTCGTGAGCAATAAAGGAGGACATGTGAAAAACAAGAGAAAAAAAAAACAACAGCCAGCTAAAATGAGGTAGAGAAAATAGAAAAGATGCAAAAGAGAAAAGCAGCAGAGGTTCAGTGAGGACAGAGCTGCTGTTGCGATGGAGAGAACACGACTGCTGCAAGACTTCAGATCAGCTTCAAGTGCTTCTCTGAGAGTCGGTGAATATATTCCATCAGTGCGTTTGTGCGCATGGACGCCGTTTTGAATGCATATCAATGCTTTTGTACGTGTGTGTGGGTGTGTGTGTGTGTGTGTGTGCACTGCAGAGAACTTTGTGCATATGAGAGTGTCCTCTTTGTTTTGGCATTTGCATGCAACTATGAAGGCTTTAATGGAAACATGCTTTCATCTTCCTCTGTGTGTGTGTGTGTGTGCGTGTGCTCTTTATTCTGAATTATAAACACGTGACTGAATGGAGCTCGATGCATCCAGCCAGAAATCCCTGCGGTCGTCGTGGAGCTGAAGTGTTACTACCGAGCTGCTAAGAGCGCCAGAGAGAGAACGAGAGAGAGTCGACCAGAGAAATAGATGGAAAATAGACTGGAAATAATAATCTCATCCACATGCATGTTTTACTTTGATTTTAATTCATGCTAGAGAAAATGGAGAATAGCTGAGAGGAAGGTGCAGCGCTGGAAGATGGATGCAGCTGTGGGTTTATGAGGCGTTCTGGTGAATATTTTTCACATGTTTGCTCTTTAAAAATGGTAGAAATCCGCACTGGGAGTGAGATTCTTAGTTGAAGGTGGTCAAAATGGAATGATTTTGATCTGATGACTGTAAGAACCGGGCACATAAAAGGTTGTTTTGGCTCTCATTAGCCCAACAAGACTAGAATAAAGCTCCGTTTTTACAGCAAGATTTAAGTTTTAAAAAATGTCTCCAGCCTCAGAGCAACACACTGCAAAAACTCAAAATCTTAACAAGAATATTTGTCTTATTTCTAGTTAAAATGTCTCATTTTTAGTCAAAAAATCTCATTACACTTAAAACAAGAGTCATTACCAGAAAAATAACTTGTTATTTGATAATTTTCACCTGTTTCAAGGAGATTTTCACTTAAAATAAGTAGAAAAATCTGCCAGTGGGACAAGATTTTTTTGCTTGTAATGAGAAGATAAATCTTGTCAAAACATGTAAATGCAACATCACGCTCAATCATGCACTGCAAAAACTCAAAATCTTACCAAGAATATTTGTCTTATTTCTAGTTAAAATGTCTCATTTTTAGTCAAAAAATCTCATTACACTTAAAACAAGACTCATCACTGGAAAAAACAACAATTTTCACCTGTTTCAAGTAGATTTTCACTTAAAATAAGTTAAAAAAAATCTGCCAGTGGAACAAGATTTTTTTGCTTGTAATGAGAAGATAAATCTTGTCCCACTGGCAGATTTTTCTACTTATTTCAAGTGAAAATTTACTTGAAACAGGTGAAAATTGTCAAATAACAAGTTATTTTTCTGGTAATGACTCTTGTTTTAAGTGTAATGAAATTTTTTGACAAAAAATTAGACATTTTAACTAGAAATAAGACAAATATTCTTGTTAAGATTTTGAGTTTTTGCAGTGTGCTATTTGTGTGCAAAAAAAAATTCAGGTAATATAGCAAAAAAAAAAGATAAAAAGATTTATCTTCTTATTACAAGCAAAAAAAAATCTTGTTCCACTGGCAGATTTTTCTACTTATTTCAAGTGAAAATCTACTTGAAACAGGTGAAAATTGTTGTTTTGTCCAGTGATGAGTCTTGTTTTAAGTGTAATGAGATTTTCTTGACTAAAAATGAGACATTTTAACTAGAAATAAGACAAATATTCTTCAAATATTCAAAGATTTTGAGTTTTTGCAGTGAGATGGTCAAAATGGAATGATTTTGATCTGATGACTTTAAGAAGCGGGCACATAAAAGGTAATTTGGGCTCTCATTACCCCAACAAGACTAGAATAAATCCCACAAGCTCCGTTTTTACAGCAAGATTTAAGTTTTTTAAAATGTCTCCAGCCTCAGAGCAACAGTCCCCAGTGTTTTCACGTCTTTCACCGTCTCTAAAACTAGACAGGCACTGTTAAAGAATAAAATAGAATAAATCACTCATTTACAGTTCACCTGTGTTTTTCAACCACATTGTACGCCCCTTGAATATCGTCCGTCCAGTGTTTCCCAGAACCGGGATCATCAAACTAGACTTTTATCCTGAACTTGGCCCGAGCTCGGGCACACTGAAGAATGCATGAACTCATTAAACTTTCAGCGTGCAGGCATGTGCTGCACCGACGCTGCACGGCCGATACCAGAGTCTCTGCAGCCAGGAAATGTTTAACCGGAGACCAGAAACATAACTCATGCAGGCGTGAAATCCTCCTTATAGTTAATGAAAACTGACACTAACAGTGAAAAAATAATCCTGTTAACTGAAATAAAAATAAATACTAACTATTTTTATAGGAATAAAACTAGATCAAAACTGAAATTAACAATCCATAAGTGACTGACACTAAATTACGACGGAGTATTAGGGCCAAACAAAAAAACAAAAAAAGGAAATTACGAGAATAAAGTCATAATGTAATGAGAATAAAGTCGTAAAATGATGAGAATAAAGTCATAATATTACGAGAATAAAGTTGTAATATATTATAAATATATAAATAGAACTTCACAAGATGCTCAATATTCTTCATTTTAACACAGGGAGAAGATAATATTATGACTTTATTCTCATAAATTACCACTTTATTTTCATAATATTATGACTTTATTCTCATAAATTACCACTTTATTTTCATAATATTATGACTTTATTCTCATAAATTACCACTTTATTTTCATAATATTATGACTTTATTCTCATAAATTACCACTTTATTTTCATAATATTATGACTTTATTCTCATAAATTACCACTTTATTTTCATAATATTATGACTTTATTCTCATAAATTACCACTTTATTTTCATAATATTATGACTTTATTCTCATAAATTACCACTTTATTCATTACGACTTTATTCTCGTAATGTCACGACTTTATTCTCTGAATTTTACGACTTTATTCTCATAATATTACGACTTTATTCTCGCAATATAACGACTTTATTCTCGTAATGTTACGAGTTTATTCTCGTAATGTTACGAGTTTATTCTCGTAATTTTACGACTTTATTCTCGTAATATTACGACTTTATTCTCATTATATTATGACTTTATTCTCGTAATTTCCAATTTTTTTTGTCTTAGTTTGGCCCTAATACTCCGTCGTACTAAATACATTTGCTTCTGTTTTTATTTTCCTTTTGTGCCTTGTTTTTTTTTTATGTTTTTTGGGCTCCATTTTTCAAATTAATTCCTTTTTTTCCCTCCCTCTAATTACTCAAAATAAAGAACAAAGGATTCCTGTGCTGTATGGCAGGATTCTTTAATGCATTTTTGCGTCAACATTGTAAGTCAATCATAACTAAACTACTTATGTTCTCGTTAAACTAACTAAAACTGAACTGAAATAATCAAACAAACTGAAAAATGTAATAAAAACCATCATAACTTTGCAACCAGCAGTTTGCCAGGTGAAGGATGGAGGGAAGATGAAACGTCTTTAAGAACAAAGGAAAGTGAAATGAAAATTAATTCACAGTTAGCTGCAGAAAATTAAAAAAAGGGATCTGCGGTTGTAAATGGCCAAAAGTGCTGCCGTCAGACCGTTCCTGGCCTTAAGCCATTCAATATAACATTTTTCTTTTCTTTCTTTTTTTTTTTAGTTTACATCTTGACAAAGAAATTGAAAATTTAGAGGATGAAGGAGCTCACAAGTGAATGAAATGGTACTGAGAAATGGACCCAAACCATGAAACTACCACAGCCGTGTTTCACAGATTGGTTGTTTCGTGCTAAAATGCAATGTTTTGCTTTTATAATGATTGTGAATTATTATTATTATTGCCTTCTTCTAATTTTGCCTCCTGGCTTGTTTTACTGACCTTCATCAAACTGCAGACTCATCAGTGTTTCCTTTTGGAAAGCAGTAGTTTTATCCTTGCAGCCGTGCCGTAAGCACCACTTGTTCTCATCACCAGCTTAAAAACCCAGTTGAAATGACATCCGTGTGTAGTTTGGAGATCACACTTCCTGGAGATCATTCTTCTTATTAGGGCCCGAGCACTGAGAGTGCGAAGGCACGATTGTATCTGTAGGAGATGTTTTTTTCTCGTTTTTATTTTTCTTCCGACGAAATGAGGGCCTTTTTTCCCCCTAAACGTGCCCCAAAAGTCACCAAATTTTGCACCAAGCCAGGCCTGGCGAAAAATTTGATATTTAATGGTTTGCATTAATGGGCGTGGCCTAATGGCTCAACAGCGCCCCCTAGAAAACTTTGTGCCTCAAGCCCCACAATACGGTTAGACCAGGGGTCGGCAACCCGCGGCTCTAGAGCCGCATGCGGCTCTTTAGCGCCGCCCTAGTGGCTCCCTGGAGCTTTTCAAAAATGTTTGAGCTTTTTTGCCTTTTTTTCTCTTTTTTTCTCCTCTTTTTCTCCTTTCCTTTTTTCCCTTCTCTTTTTTCTTCCTTTTTCCTTTCCTTTTTAATCTCGAAATTTCAACTTTTGTCTCGAAATTTTGACTTTTTTCTCGACAGACTTTTCTCTCGACATTTTGACTTTTTTCTCGAGATTGTACGTCAACATTAATCTCGACATTTCGACTTTTTTCTCTAAATTTCAACTTTTTTCACGAAATTTTGACTATTTCCTCAACATTTTTCTCGACATTTCGACTTTTTTCTCAAGATTGAAGATCTCAAGATTAATCTTAACATTTCGACTTTTTTCCACGAAATTTTGACTAATTACTCGACATTTCGACTTTTTTCTCCACAATTCGACTTTTCTTGACATTTCAACTTTTTTCTCAAGATTGTACTTCAACATTAATTTTAACATTTCGACTTTTATCTCGAAATCTCGACATTTCGACTTTTTACTCGAAGTGCATAATGGAAAAAAAAAATCTTCCCCCAGTTATAACTAATATAGATAAATTTGTGTTGCCTTCATTCTAAGACTTTTCATTTTTTGCGGCTCCAGATATATTTGTTTTTTGTGTTTTTGGTCCAATATGGCTCTTTCAACATTTTGGGTTGCAGACTCCTGGGTTAGACGTACATGCACGAACATCGGTACACACCTGTATCATGTCGCAACTTAAAGAAAAGTCTCTTGGCGCCATGGCCGAAACCCAACAGGAAGTCGGCCATTTTGAATTAATTGTGTCATTTTGGCGCAATTTATGCCATTTCTTCGGCCGTTAATGCAGCCTGAACCGTAACGTGTACCCAGGTGTGTTATACATCAAAATGTGCGTCTAGATCCTGCAACTACGCGCATTACTTTTCTCAGTCAAAAGCGTTACTGTGGCGACGCTAGACGCCAAAAAGCGCGCCCCCCCTTCATCTGATTGGTCCATATCTGATAGTTCCTACTTTCTGCCATAACTTTTGAATGGTTTGATATAGAGAGTCGTGGGTGGTTTCATCCACTAAATGTCCAGTTCTGAAGAATCTACATCAAGTCATACAAGCTTCCACTGCAGCCTGAACGTGCACAAGGGTGGAGGGCCCACTATCGCTGCTTGCAGCTTTAATTTCCTTTTAGGACTAGTGTTAAAATATACCTGCATGTGCTTTTGACGTTGATCTTTTGCTACAATTGCTCAAACCAGCTCGCCGTTGTAACTCCAGATGTTGGTTCTCAATTAAGAAAGGTTTTATTTCATTTTCAAGGAGAAAAATAATTTAAATGGTTACAATTGTGCCTCCAAACAAATTAATTAAGAAGAAACCCTCATTGCAACTCTCATAAAAGATCAGTGACTCTGGTTCTTGAAATGCTCTGCTCTCCTGGCATCTGGTTGCAATAAGACTGGACAAGATTTTTTAGTCTAAAGAGCGATTCTTATAAACATTTTCTTTGCTGGTTTGGATGCTGCGCTGCTTAAAGGAGTCCTGCTGTTGACTTTGGGCGCTTTAAATATTTGTTATGATGGGAAACATGTTGTTAACACGTGTTAACAATGGGGCCGTTGTTGTAATTCCTGGAGTCGGTTACCTCAAATCCAGATGTGTTGAAAAGGAAACATCCAGGATGCAGTTTAGAGAGAAAAGGACAATTGTGGTTAAAACCTTTCTTTCCCCCCCCTTCCTCAACGTGATAAAAATGTTAGCGCTGCCAAGTGGACCGGCTTGGAGCGTGGACAAGAACCCAGCTGCAATATTTAGTGCAAATGTGTGTCATCTGGAAGACAGTCCTCTCTCCGCCTGGACGTCTGGACGTCTGCCGTTACAGGTGGAAAAAGAGTGAAGACAGGGCTGTACGCTGCAAAAACTCAACATCTTACCAGGAATATTTGTCTTATTTATAGTTAAAATGTCTCATTTTTAGTCAAAAAATCTCATTACACTTAAAACAAGACTCATTACCAGCAAAATAACTATAATAAAATACTTATTTTAAGTGAAAATCTACTTGAAACCGGTGAAAATTGTTTTTTTTTTTTCCAGTGATGAGTCTTGTTTTAAGTGTAATGAGTTTTTCTTGACTAAAAATGAGACATTTTAACTAGAAATAAGACAAATATTTTTGTTAAGATTTTGAGTTTTTGCTGACTCAATGATTTTGGAAGCTTTAATAGATTTTATTGTTCATTTATTAATTTGAAGTACACTGCAAAAACTCAAAATCTTAACAAGAATATTTGTCTAATTTCTAGTTAAAAGGTCTAATTTCTAGTAAAAAAAATCTCATTACACTTAAAACAAGACTCTTCACTGGAAAAAAACAACAATTTTCACCTGTTTCAAGTAGATTTTCCCTTAAAATAAGTAGAAAAATCTGCCAGTGGAACAAGATTTTTTTGCTTGTAATGAAATAAATCTTGTCCCATTGGCAGATTTTTCTACTTATTTCAAGTAAAAATTTACTTGAAACAGGTGAAAATTGTCAAATAAGTTTTTTTTTCCAGTGATGACTCTTGTTTTAAGTGTAATGAGTTTTATTTGACTAAAAATGAGACATTTTAACGAGAAATAAGACAAATATTCTTGTGTTTTTGCAGTGTAAAAGGAAAGGAGGAGGGACTGCAGTGGTTAACAACAGATGATACGATCCTAAACATCTATCTGTGAGGGAACAGCTCTTTACTAGTTAAAATGTCTCATTTTTAGTCAAAAAAATCTCACTACACTTAAAAAAAGAGTCATTACCAGAAAAACTACTTGTTATTTGACAATTTTCACCTGTTTCAAGTAGATTTTCACTTGAAATAAGTAGAAAAATCTGCCAGTGGGACAAGATTTATCTTCTCATTACAAGCAAAAAAATCTTGTTCCACTGGCAGATTTTTCTACTTATTTTAAGTGAAGATCTACTTGAAACAGGTGAAAATTGTTGTTTTTTCCAGTAATGAGTCTTGTTTTAACTGTAATGAGTTTTTCTTGACTAAAAATGAGACATTTTAACTAGAAATAAGACAAATATTCCTGTTAAGATTGTGAGTTTTTGCAGTGTAAAAGCAAAGGAGGAGGAGCTGCAGTGGTTAACAACAGATGATACGATCCTAAACATCTACCTGTGAGGGAGCAGCTCTTTACCCTGATATTAATGATGGGAGTTCACCTGTTTGACCTGCCAACGCTGCACGTGACGTCATCAGCTCTGACGTTGCATCGTCGCCCTGAACTCGTGGATCTCCGGAGATTTCAGCCGTGCATGTCTCTCTCTAAACTCTCACCCACTAAACCGCTAAGTTCCTCAGCTGATGTGTATTTAATGTCTTTTACACTGTAATCAGACCATCAGTGGCCTGAGGGGTGACACATATGAGCCAAAAAGTGGATTTTATTAACCCAGAGCTTCCACACCTAAAACTGAAATAGAATACTGATGGATGAGAAATAAAAGCAGCCAGAAAAAGGAAGAGGCTCTACTAACTGTATGATATTATACACAGTGGGGTACTGTAGTTAGTCTCCTGTTTCATTAAAAACGAGGAAAAAGCAAAATAACATTCAGGGCTGGTACACTGCAAAAACTCAAAATCTTAACAAGAATATTTGTCTTATTTCTAGTTAAAATGTCTAATTTTTAGTCAAAAAAATCTCATTACACTTAAAACAAGACTCATCACTGGAAAAAAAAACAATTTTCACCTGTTTCAAGTAGATTTTCCCTTAAAATAAGTAGAAAAATCTGCCAGTAGAACAAGATTTTTTTGCAGATTTTTCTACTTATTTCAAGTGTAGATTTACTTGAAACAGGTGGAAATTGTCAAAAAAACAAGTTATTTTTCTGGTAATGACTCTTGTTTTAAGTGTAATGTGATTTTTCTGACTAAAAATTAGACATTTTAACTAGAAATAAGACAAATATTCCTGGTAAGATGTTGAGTTTTTGCAGTGTAAGGATGAGACGTGGCTCCAAGTCACGACCCCTTTCTTTCATTCTGCAGAGGTCATACTTGTGTCATGTCACTTCAGGAACAGCCTAACGTGGTGAAAGAAATGTGAGTTATCATTGGAAGAAAAAAAAATAAATTTAAAAACCCATTTTGAAGCCTTTCAAGTGTATTAATGTGATAGTTTTTGAGTCCTTATTGTGAAACTGCTATGTTTAAAACCGTCCACACCGTATGTTAAAGTCATTTAGTCTCAGGGAAGCTCTGACAAACATTCTGCACGCCTTTGACGGTAAGATGTTTTGATTGCAGGATAATGACTAAATTGCTGTTGGAGAGAGGAGCTCCATTTTACTGCGGTGATATTAAAACCATTATCAATAATCAGTGTACAGTCAGCTGTCCTCGTGATCTCTCCCTCTCTCTCCAGCTCCCTCTCCTCTCTCGCCTTGTGCTCGCTGGTTATTCGCCTTGTTATCTCCACGGCTTCCTCTCCGTTTCCTCCTCCCTCCCTCCCTCCCTCCCTCCCCCTCTACCTCCTGCTCTCTCCTGCACGCCGCCTCTCCCGCTTGGATGATCTCTGCAGCAGCACGTGACGTGGAGGCCGCACATGGCCCGGGCGTGTGAGACACAGAGCCAGAGCGAGGAGAGATTTCAAAACATGCAAAAGCGAACACTCCCCTCCTCCTCCTCCTCCTCCTCCTCCTCCTCTTCCCCTCCAGCCCTGCTCTCCTCGTCTGTGCAGCTTCAGAGTGCAGAGTCAGTTCTGCTTTAACCCTTTCCTCTGCAGGATTAACACCAGCCCTCAATCTTATTTTGCTTTTTCCTCGTTTTTAATGAAACAGGAGACTGTGTTTAATATCATACAGTTGGGAGTGACTGCTTCCTTTTTCTGGCTGCTTTTATTTCTCATGCATCAGTATTCTATTTCAGTTTTAGGTGTGGAAACTCTGGGTTAATAAAATCCACTTTTTGGCTCATATGTGTCACCCCTCAGGCCACTGATGGTCTGATTACAGCCCTGCAAAAACTAAACATTTTACCAGGAATATTTGTCTTATTTCTAGTTAAAATGTCTCATTTTTTGTCAAAAAATCTCATTACACTTAAAACAAGAGTCATTACCAGAAAAATAACTTGTTATTTGACAATTTTCACCTGTTTCAAGTAAATTTGAGATTTTTTTTGACTAAAAATGAGACATTTTAACTAAAAATAAGTCAAATATTCTTGTTAAGATTTTGAGTTTTTGCAGTGTATCTACCTTATTGTCCCACAGTTGGTTCGGTTCAAATACACTAAATTAATCCCTTATTATTGCTATGCATAAAAACAACGTTTCCATGTCTGGGTTGAACTGAAATATTGTTCACGGCAGCGAAAACAGAGATGGCTGTAAGGACATTAAATGAATGCTGTTTGGATTGTTGTCTGTTTCTCTGGTTTCACCCATGTGGAAAATTGTTGACATGAAACACCGACACAATATTTAAATGCCATGTTTGACTGTATAGATCAGGGATCAGCAACCCGCGGCTCTTTAGCGCCTCCCTAGTGGCTCCTGGAGCTTTTATCAAAAATGTTTGACCTTTTTTTCCCTTTTTTTCTCTTTTTTTTTTTCCTTTTTTTCTCTTTTTTTTATTTTTCTTTTTTTTCCTTTTTTTTCTTCTTTTTTTCTTTTTTTTCTGTTTTTCCTTTTTTCTCTTTTTTTCTTCGTTTTTCCTTTCCTTTTTAATCTCGACATTTCGACTTTTTTCTCGAAATATTGACTATTTCCTCGACATTTCGTCTTTTTTCTCAAAATTTCGACTTTTTTCTGGACGTTTTTCTCGACATTTTGACTTTTTTCTCAAGATTGTACTTCAACATTAATCTTGACATTTCGACTTTTTTTCTCGAAATATTGACTATTTCCTCGAAATTTAGACTTTTTTCTCGACATTTAGACTTTTTTCTCAACATTTTGACTTTTTTCTCAACATTTCGACGTTTTTCTCGACATTTCGACTTTTCTCTCGAAATTTCAACTTTTTTCTCGACATTTCGACTTTTTTCTCGACATTTCAACTTTTTTCTCGAAGTGCATAATGAAAAAAAAATCTTCCCCCAGTTATAACTAATATAGAAACATGCAGCATGTGTTGTCTTCATTCTAAGGCTGATACAAGACTTTTAATGTTTTGCGGCTCCAGACATATTTGTTTTTTGTGTTTTTGGTCCAATATGGCTCTTTCAACATTTTGGGTTGCCGACCCCTGGCCTAGATGTTACATAGACTGTAAAATCTCCCAAACTTGATGCCTGGGTTTGCTGGACCTGATCAGCGCCACTAGTGGTTAAAAGTACCTTAGGAAAGCAGTAACTCAGGTGGTAAAGCCGGCCGTCCAGTGATGGAAGGATTGGCCGCCACGTTTCCGCCAGTTCGCCCCAGGGCAGCTGTGGCTACACATGTACTTTGTAGTACTTGTGTGGTGGATTGCAAGTATATCTCGGCCCTAAGTGGTGTTTCTGAATCGCCCATAGATTGAGAGTTGGTTTACCAGGGTTTACCCCGACCTTTGGTCTGCAGAGAGCTGGGATCAGCTCCAGCAGAACCCTGTGAGCCTAAACGGGAAGAAGCCGGTATAGATGATGGCTGGAGGGAACTGACTTTCTAAATTCTGTTTCTGGTTCTTTTTGTTGACACTTTCAGTGTCTAACATGTTTTTACACTTTACCACCTTCCTTGGACCGAGTTACTGAGGGAGCTTTCACACCTGTCCCGTTTGGAGCAGTTTTTCCGGTGTTCTGCCAATATCTGCTGCTTTGCCAAAAAATGCTACCTAATGGTTTTCTACCTTTGTAGAGCTACAATTATACTGTGTTTTACTCCCTAGCCCACTTCCTTTTCCCCTAACTGGTCCTTGTCTCTTGCCAGGCCGTTATTGTAAATAAGAACGTTCTTAATGACCTGCCTGGTTAAATAAACGCGAATGACTGAATGAATATCAAATAAAGCCATAGAATTGTTTTTTTTTTCTCTTTATCGTATAATGTTCACAAAGTGTAATGCAATTCATGTCATGGGTAATGTATTTTGAAGGATCAAATACTCAACATCCAATATTATCAATTTTACATCATGCAAGAAATCATGGACGTAGCAATCAAACTCGAACCACAAAGTAGCGTTTCTCGGCAGGGAGCAAGGACTGGCAGAACACTGGAACAGGGAGCGTTTCCCCCTAAAGATCGGATCGTTTGGTATATCTGAACACAGCAATCGCGCTCGGATAAGGGACAAAACAAGCGAGCCGAGATCCTAGGAGAGGTGGTCTCGGCTCGCTTCCATTCCAGACCTGGAGCGGTTCATTTCTTTATTTGTAGTGAGAACATAATCGACACAGCTACCAACACAACTCCATTCATGTGTATGTGCGACCGCGGCGCAAGGAGAAGAGTCGGTGCAGCCTAGGGCTGTTCAATTTTGCCCAAAAATAAAATCTCGATTTTTTTCTCTCAAAATCCGATTTTCGATTACGATTATTTTGTGAATTGACAAAAGGCAAAGAAATGATTTCAAATATGCTGTTTTTTTATTGAACATTTGCCCCATTGGGCTTTAAGTGCAAACTTTGCTCTTATTAAACCAAAAATGAATGAATAAAGTGCAAAACTCTGTAAAATAAGTTGAAAAAAGTTTAAAAAAATATATAATAAAATATAAAGTTTTATCTCTGAAAAAAAAATCAGCAAATCAGCACTTGCAAACATACAGTAAGTTATATTTCCAATTAAATAAAACAAGACATTTTCTAATTAAACTAAACTGGGTCTTTGCATGCTAAATAATAATGCAACCCATGAAGGAGGTAGAGGTGTGTAATGTCAGTCATTACATTTGATATTCACATTTGCAAGTTTTTTGCAAGGAACACGAGCCGGTCTACGGCATCTGGCTTGAGGGATGCCCGGTGGCATGTTAGTATATCACCATGGTTACAACGCCCCCTCCTACACTAAAGAGCCTCTCCCATGGGGCACTTGTCGCAGGTATTGAGAGGTATTTACACCAATCATTAATATGGTATCAATCATTAATATGTGTGCAGACAAGGTAAAAAAAAAAAAAAAAAAGTGAAAAATCGATTTTACGATTTTCACATTTTAACATCATTCTAATTACATAATCGCGATTACGATTTAAAATCGATTAATCGAACAGCCCTAGTGCAGCCTCCACCCCCTTCTCTCCTATTGGACGTGCCGAGATGTCGTCACAGCACGGCACGATGCCGGTAGAACATAAATGAATGGGATCGCCGGCGGCGGTCTGCGTTTTGCGCCCTCTCTGTGAAAGGGGCTTGTTGTTTTTCCCAGGGTACGGAAGAGGAAACTCCTCCCACGTTCATTTCTGACCAATCAGAGAACAGTTGGTTCATGGCATTTGTTAACAGCTTTGAACCGCTACTAGGGTTGCCACCTTTCAGAAATAGAAATAAGGGACGCCCTGATTTCAGCAGCGCAGGAGCCAAAAAAAAAAGCCCTAAAACTTCTAAACTGAATAAAAATGTGTTTATTTTATATGAAAAACAAAATGCTTTGATTTAAAGTTTAAAGTGCTTTAATAGCATTGAACTTCCATGACTGTAGAGACAGACAACCATACTAGCAACTGAAATATCCTCCTACATGTATGCTACGTATGTTCACATCAGCCAAGATGTAGAATATAGCCTACAGGTGAAGAATATGGTGTAAAAGTTAATTTATTTCAATAATTTAACTAGAATATGGTGTAAAAGTTAATTTATTTCAATAATTCAACTAGAATATGGTGTAAAAGTTAATTTATTTCAATAATTCAACTAGAATATGGTGTAAAAGTTAATTTATTTCAATAATTCAACTAGAATATGGTGTAAAAGTTAATTTATTTCAATAATTCAACTAGAATATGGTGTAAAAGTTAATTTATTTCAATAATTCAACTAGAATATGGTGTAAAAGTTAATTTATTTCAATAATTCAACTAGAATATGGTGTAAAAGTTAATTTATTTCAATAATTCAACTAGAATATGGTGTAAAGGTTCATTTATTTCAATAATTCAACTAGAATATGGTGTAAAAATTAATGAAAATACGGTACAAATTGCGTCCCATATTAGTTCAATACGGGACGCATCATTTTTTCTCAAATAAAGGACAATTCCGTATTTTACGGGACGGGTGGCAACCCTAACCGCTACAGACGCTTGCCTTGTGATCACAAACCCCACAAACGAGAAACAACTGTATCAATTTAGCCCCTGAATCGGAACAAAACAAACGGGCCAAAGGTCTGAAAGCATCTTAATACTCAAAGTTCTGGGGGCTTTGGATGCACATGTGACTTAAGAGGCAGATTTGAGTCACGGTAGCTTGAACTGTGAACACTTGTGGCTCAGCAAACGATTGTGGCTCCGGGAGAAAGGAAACCAGTGTACAAGGACAACAATCTTCTGTTCCCTCTGGAAGATTTTCAGGAGAGCTTTATCAATGTGTTTCTTCTTTAAAAGGAATCTTTGGAGTGGAAAACCTTTATTTATCTCTCATGTGATCAGAAAGCAGATGCTGCCATCAATCGACAGGAGCGGTGGACGGTGACACTGCAAAAACACAAAATCTTACCAGGAATATTTGTCTTATTTCTAGTTAAAATGTCTTATTTTTAGTCAAAAATCTCATTACACTTAAAAAAAAAGAGTCATTACCAGAACAATTACTTGTTATTTGACATTTTTCACCTGTTTCAAGTAAATTTTCACTTGAAATAAGTAGAAAAATTTGCCAGTGGGACAAGATTTATCTTCCTATTACAAGCAAAAAAATCTTGTTCCACTGGCAGATTTTTCTACTTATTTTAAGTGAAAATCTACTTGAAACAGGTGAAAATTGTTGTTTTTTCCAGTGATGGGTCTTGTTTTAAGTGTAATGAGATTTTTTTGACAAAAAATAAGACATTTTAACTAGAAATAAGACAAATATTCTTGCAAAATAGGCTCCAAATGAGGTAATTAATGGTCTTAAAACCCATTCCTATATTGATGGGCACTAGCAACTTCATCACTAACAAAATTGCTTATGTCTTTCCACTTTGGCATTATGTTAACACACACCTGAATGCTCATACTGTATTATTTTTTTAAAAATCATGTCGTAAGAAGGTAAAACTTTAGAAATGAAGAGAGTGTTAACAAAAGGGGACAAAATATTCAAAATACAATACAAAATATTTGGGTTTAATGCCAAAAACACCAGTAGTGGAAATGGAAGTTTGGGCAGTGGCAGATTTTTCTACTTATTTTAAGTGAAAATCTACTTGAAACAGGTGAAAATTGTTGTTTTTTCCAGTGATGAGTCTTGTTTTAAATGTAATGAGATTTTTTGGACTAAAAATGAGACATTTTAACTAGAAATAAGACAAATATTCTTGTTAAGATTTTGAGTTTTTGCCGTGTGTGTACAGGACTGTCTCAGAAAATAAGAATATTGTGATAAAGTCCTTTATTTTCTGTAATGATTTTCACTTGAAATAAGTAGGAAAAAAATCTCATTACACTAAAACAAGACTCATCACTGGAAAAAACAACAATTTTCACCTGTTTCAAGTAGATTTTCACTTAAAATAAGTAGAAAAATCTGCCAGTGGAACAAGATTTTTTTTGCTTGTAATGAGAAGATAAATCTTGTCCCACTGGCAGATTTTTCTTATTTCTTATTTTTTTACTTATTTCAAGTGAAAATTTACTTGAAACAGGTGAAAATTGTCAAATAAGTTATTTTTCTGGTAATGACTCTTGTTTTAAGTGTAATGAGATTTTTTTGAGTAAAAATGAGACATTTTAACTAGAAATAAGACAAATATTCCTGGTAAGATGTTGAGTTTTTGCAGTGCACAAAAAAAAAAGGTTTCTGGCAGTACTTAAAAAACTCATCACTGGAAAAAACTAAATTTTTCACCTGTTTCAAGTAGATTTTCACTTAAAATAAGTAGAAAAATCCACCAGTGGAACAAGATTTTTTTGCTTGTAATGAGAAGATAAATCTTGTTCCACTGGCAGATTTTTCTACTTATTTCAAGTGAAAATTTACTTGAAACAGTTGAAAATTGTCAAATAACAAGTTATTTTTCTGGTAATGACTCTTGATTTAAGTGTAATGAGATTTATTTGACTAAAAATGAGACATTTTAACTAGAAATAAGACAAATATTCTTAAGATTTGTAGTTTTTGCAGTGTACAGTAGACCTGTATCCGTACATGCTCGGTCATGTGACGCTCTAATAATCTGATCTGACCATTGGCAGGAGTCTCGGCAGCGATTTGCAAAGATGGAGTGACAGGAGTTAGGGGGAGGTCCCTCCGATCTACAACATAATCCTGTGACATAACTCTCTCTCCGTGTGTGTTGACATTACGCGCGGCACGCTGGGGTGTGTCACCTGGGCTCAATCGTTTCTGGCCTGTGTCTGTGTTTTTTCCTTTTGGCGCTCTCGTGAACATGCACGTGCCTGCGTGTGTTTGTTTTAGTGGGCGGCTGCAAGTGTGAGCCTGCACGAGCTTGTGTTTGCTTGTGTGTGTGTGTGTGTGTGTGTGTGTGTGTGTGTGTGTGTGTGTGTGTGTGTGTGTGTGTGTGTGTGTGTGTGTGGGTGGCTTTGATCAGTATCGGACAGTACAGTGAAATTACACTGAGGCACAAACCAAACGTGAGAGATTCTGTGAAGTGAGAGGAAATGATTGAAATGAAGGACATTCTTTCTCCTCATCAACCTTTCTATTTACTTCAAATTAATAAATGGAAAATTCAATTCAATTCAATTCACTTTTATTTGTTGACAGGGACTGTACATTAGGGATGGGCGGTATGGAGTAAAAAAATGATCACGATAATTTCTGGCATTTATCCTGATAACGATAAAAATGACGATTAAAAAAATACCAATTCAACTCCACCTTTGTAACTATAAATCTATCACCACATTCAGTCTTTGGAGCCAAAACACTGCTCTAAAAGATACTAAATGCTACTAAACTACACCAATTAAATTGAATTGATCTTTCTTTCTTTCTTTCTTTCTTTCTTTCTTTCTTTCTTTCTTTCTTTCTTTCTTTCTTTCTTTCTTTCTTTCTTTCTTTCTTTCTTTCTTTCTTTCTTTCTTTCTTTCTTTCTTTCTTTCTTTCAGGCTCATATTTTTCTTTCTTTCTCATTTCTTTCTTTCTTTCTTTCTTTCTTTCTTTCTTTCTTTCTTTCTGGCTCATTTATTTCCTTCCTTCCTTCCTTCCTTCCTTCCTTCCTTCCTTCCTTCCTTCCTTCCTTCCTTCCTTCCTTCCTTCCTTCCTTCCTTCCTTCCTTCCTTCCTTCCTTCCTTCCTTCCTTCCTTCCTTCCTTCCTTCCTTCCTTCCTTCCTTCCTTCCTTCCCGTACGTTGTGCATGGATTTAACACATAACCATAAATCAGCTTTACACAAAAACTTCATCAACGGGAATTTATCGTTTTTACTCAGGTCAGTTAACAGCGATTAGATATCATTTCAGTGTATAGTAACGCCCCACATTTCACTGTCAGTAACGTTTGATATAGTACCGTATTTTCTGGACTATAAGCTGCACCTGCATATAAGCCGCATCCACTCTATTTTTTAAAAAATAATTTAAAAAAGATATACAAGCCGCAGATATTTATGTTGTTAGATTAGATATTTACCACATGTACAGAAGGATTTTGAACTGTAAATGATGTACATGTTTGTACCTAAATAGATCCTTTCCTAACAGTGTCTTTTAACACGGCAGCAACTTTGCTGATTAAAACTGGACAGAACCAAGAGAAAATAACCAGTATTTATTTATCTGTTTATCTGTTTGAAATCTGCTTCTACTTCTATCTGCTAAAGAAGAAGTAGCGTATTCTTCTTTGCATTTATTTTGTCTTAGTTTTGATTCTAATTCCGGTTAGAGCGCCCCGAGTGGTGGAAGAATAATCCACAGAATAGCTGCACCTTTGTATAAGCTGCACGGTTGAAAACCTATGAAAAAAGTAGCGGCTTATAGTCCAGAAAATACGGTAATCACCGTATTTTCTGGACTATAAGCCGCACCTGTATATAAGCCGCACCCGCTCTATTTTTAAAAAATAATAAAAAAAGATATACAAGCCGCACCTGCATATAAGCCGCATCCACTCTATTTAAAAAAAAAAGATATGCAAGCCGCATCCACTCTATTTAAAAAAAAAAGATATGCAAGCCGCATCCACTCTATTTAAAAAAAAAAGATATGCAAGCTGCAGATATTTATGTTAGATTAGATATTTACTACATGTACAGAACCATTTTGAACTGTAAATGATGTACATGTTTGTACCTAAATAGATTCTTTCCTAACAGTGTCTTTTAACACGGCAGCAACTTTGCTGATTAAAACGGGACAGAACCAAGAGAAAATAACCGCTATTTATTTATCTGTTTATCTGTTTGAAATCTGCTTCTACTTCTATCTGCTAAAGAAGAAGTAGCGTATTCTTCTTTGCATTTATTTTGTCTTAGTTTTGATTCTAATTCCAGTTAGAGCGCCCCGAGCGGTGGAAGAAAAATCCACAGAATAGCTGCACCTTTGTATAAGCTGCACGGTTCAAAACCTATGAAAAAAGTAGCGGCTTATAGTCCAGAAAAAGTAGCGGCTTATAGTCCAGAAAATACGGTAATTACCGTATTGTCCCGAATATAAGACGGTGTTTTTTGCATTGAAATAAGACTGAAAAAGTGGGCGTCGTCTTACATTCGGGGTCTAGACGTTATACCCATTCACAACGCTAGATGGCGCCAGATATCTTTAAAGCGAATGCTGAACTTAACTCCCCAGGCCAAAGCGAACTCCTGTCACGAAAAGAGAAAATAAAAATAGCAGTAGCATGAAGAAGAAAAATAAAAAATAGCGGTAAGAAAGAAAAGAGAAGAAAATAACAGAAGAGATAACAGAAAAGGAGAAACGTAGCGACAATCTGGAGAAAAGTGGGTGGAAGAAGTTATGATGCAAACTTCAAGATAATGATTTCAATGAGGCAAAATAACATGCTTTTTCTCTCGAATATATTGTTATAATCATTTGTTTAAGATGTACTGTAATTATTTTCTGTATAAAAATTTAATTTGGTGTTTAAAAAGTATTTTTTCAAATTTGAGTCTTGAAAAAGGGGGTCGTCTTACAATCAGGGTCGTCTTATATTCGGGCCAATACGGTAGTTAGATTACCCGTTACTGGGAAAAAATAACGGCGTTAGTAACGCCGCTATCTTTAACCCCGTTATTCCCAACGCTGCTTACGTCACGCGCTTCCTTGTTCTGATTGCTTGTATTCCTGTCCAGCGGCTTCCAGGGGAAGTTCCTCCTGCGAGTCCTGCCCCCTGGAAATCCCTGTGAGTCCAGGGCAATCAAACTCTTTATCCAAGAGGAAAAGCATTGGGAGTGTTGGCCAGGCCAGCAAAATACACAGTGTTTATTGAAATAATGAAAACACCATCAATTGAAAGTAGCGGTTGGTAAATGAGCTGCCATTTTTAATACCAGCTGCTTGTTTGGAGAAACTGCTCAGACATGCAGGTTAATGATCTGTAGCAGTTGTTTTTTCATTATCTATGTTTACAGTTTAATGAAGTATATTAACGGATTAATCGGTGATCAAAGTGCAGGTCAGCTCCAGCCTTGCGTAGATAAATTCCCAGCGAATGGAGGCTCTAATGGGCTCCGAGTCGCAGACGCAGAAGTTAAAGTTTGCAGAGTAAAGGAGCCGCCTTGATATTTACATTACAGGGAGGGGAGCCCCCTTTACGTAACGCACTTACCGTATCGCATTCCACGTCTGTATTGCATTTCCAGCTTATGTTTGTGTGTGTGAAAAAAAAACAGCTGCTGGCAAAGCTCGCAGTCTGTGTCGTTCACAATGGAAACAAAGTGAGCAGGAAATGAGAAGCTGCTCTCAATCTTTATCTGATTACTTCTACTCACGGTGGTACTAATACTGCAATACTACTGCTGTTACTGCATGTGTTGTTCCTCAGGTTACTTCCACCTCTGCAGTACTTGAGAACACTAATCAACAGCTAAAATAATGAAAAAAGGGCTGCAGCTACTGCTGTTCGGTTCTGGTAGCGGATGCACAAACTTCCATTTCCACTACTGGTGTTTTTGGCATTAAGCCTACTACGCAAAGAATATTTTGTCCCCTTTTGTTAACATTCTCTTCATTTCTAAAGTTTTAAATTCTTACGACATAATTAAAAAAAAAAAATACAGTATTCAGCATTCAGGTGTGTGTTAACATAATGCCAAAGAGGAAAGACATAAGCAATTTTGTGAGCGATGAAGTTGCTACACTGCAAAAACTCAAAATCTTACCAGGAATATTGTCTTATTTCTAGTTAAAATGTCTCATTTTTAGTCAAAAAAAATCTCACTTAAAACAAGAGTCATTACCAGAAAAATAACTTGTTTTTTTGACAATTTTCACCTGTTTCAAGTAAATTTTCACTTGAAATAAGTAGAAAAATCTGCCAGTGGAACAAGATTTATCTTCTCATTACAAGCAAAAAATCTTGTTCCACTGGCAGATTTTTCTACTTATTTTAAGTGAAAATCTACTTGAAACAGGTGAAAATTGTTGTTTTTTCCAGTGATGAGTCTTGTTTTAAGTGTAATGAGATTTCTTTGACTAAAAATGAGACATTTTAACTAGAAATAAGACAAATATTCTTGAAAAATAGGCTCCAAATGAGGTAATTAATGGTAAAAAAAGATAAAAAGCTTCAGAAATATTCAACCTTTCATTGGTCTCTTTTGAAACACAAGCCACACTGCAAAAACTCAAAATCTTAAGAATATTTGTCTTATTTCTAGTTAAAATGTCTCATTTTTAGTGAAAAAATCTCATTACACTTAAAACAAGACTCATCACTGGAAAAAAACAAAAATTTTCACCTGTTTCAAGTAGATTTTCACTTAAAATAAGTAGAAAAATCTGCCAGTGGAGCAAGATTTTTTTTGCTTGTAATGAGAAGATAAATCTTGTCCCACTGGCAGATTTTTCTACTTATTTCAAGTGAAAATTTACTTGAAACAGGTGAAAATTGTCAAATAACAAGTTATTTTTCCTGGTGATGAGTCTTGTTTTAAGTGTAATGAGATTTTTTGACTAAAAATGAGACATTTTAACTAGAAATAAGACAAGTATTCCTGGTAAGATGTTGAGTTTTTGCAGTGCAACCATCATAGCGGTTTGTATCAGTTTGCTGGATCACTGGCAGCAGACGGGAGAAGCAGCTAGTTCAGCTCTTGTAATGAAGATTTCAAACGCCTCCTTATGGATAAAACATTTGACTTTCGACTTTTAAGCACCCATCTAATCAATCCACATCTTTTGTGTATTGATTGTGATTTTGGAGGTGATGAAGATAACTTAACCAGCTCTCCAAAAATCGAGACCTGCGGGGGAAAGCTGGGGGAGCGGTGGGATTTTAAGAAGGACAAAGAGCATGTGACATCAGGAGACAGCCGAGAGACCAATACTTCCTGCTCCTTAAATAGATACATGAACGAAAGGGAGAAATGGGTTGAAAAAACAAAACGACACCAAGAAAAAGTTCTGCAGAAAAATGACATTGGTAATGAGTGAAATATCAAAAAATGTCTTTATTTATAAGGTTTGGTGGTGAAGGTGAGATGGGATGTACAGGACTGTCTCGGAAAATTAGAATATTGTGATAAAGTTCTTTATTTTCTGTAATGCAATTAAAAAAACAAAAATGTCATACATTCTGGATTCATTACAAATCAACTGAAATATTGCAAGCCTTTTATTATTTTAATATTGCTGATTATGGTTTACAGTTTAAGATTAAGATTCCCAGAATATTATAATTTTTTGAGATAGGATATTTGAGTTTTCTTAAGCTGTAAGCCATGATCAGCAATATTAAAATAATAAAAGGCTTGCAATATTTCAGTTGATTTGTAATGAATCCAGAATGTATGACATTTTTGCATTACAGAAAATAAAGAACTTTATCACAATATTCTAATTTTCTGAGACAGTCCTGTAAAGTTGCCTCTCCACGGCACCAGACTAAAGATAATTTGTTAGTGGTAAGCTTTATTTTTTAATGCAAAGCTAAAAGTTATAACTAGAAAAAAAGTTTCCAGATTAAATGACTTTCTTTTTATTTATACTTTTTTTTTATTGACAATAAATCCCGAAGATTTACATGGAAAACTTCCAATTTGCAGCTACTGCAGGGAGAAGAGACCAGTTAAGCATAAATGAGGATGAAGAGCTAATTCTAATAGATGTTAATTGTTACCTCGATCTTAGTACAGGTATAATAATTAACATGTTGCTTTGTTTTCCTGTTATATAAGAAGCTGCTGCAACAGCAAATGTCTTAAACCAGGACTTGATGTCAAAGTGATGCTTTAGTTTTGCAGAAGATGGAGCTGATGGCGAGTCTGGAAAGTGAAAGGGTGATTTTCTTCTGCGATATTATTTCGTCTTCGCTGCCAAATCTATTCTACCTTTCATTTCCTACCAAAATGCCTTTTCCGTAGCTCCGCGGGAGCAGCTGTGAGTTGTACATTCCTCTTGACGTGTAGGTTTTTCTTCTTTTCTTTATTTTGTCTTCTTTTTTTCTTTTTTTCTCTTATTTTTCTTCCTTTTTCTTTTCCTTTTTAATCTTGACATTTCGACTTTTTTCTCGAAATTTTGACTTTTTTCTCGACATTTTGACTCTTTTCTTGAAATTTTGACTTTTTTCTTGACATTTCGACTTTTTCTCGACATTTCGACTTTTTTCTCGAAATTTTGACTTTTTTCTCGAAATTTTGACTTTTTTCTCGACATTTCGACTTTTTTCTCAATATTTCAACTTTTTTCTCGACATTTCGACTTTTTCTCGACATTTCGACTTTTTCTCGACATTTCGACTTTTTTCTCAACATTTCGACTTTTTCTCGACATTTCAACTTTTTTCTCAACATTTCGACTTTTTTCTCGAAATTTCGACTTTTTCTGGACATTTCAACTTTTTTTTCGACATTTCGACTTTTTTCTCGAAGTGCATAATGAAAAACAAATCTCCCCCCAGTTATAACTAATATAGCTACATGCAGCATGTGTTGCCTTCATTCTAAGGCTTATACAAGACTTTTCATTTTTTGCGGCTCCAGACACATTTGTTTTTTGTGTTTTTGGTCCAATTTGGCTCTTTCAACATTTTGGGTTTCCGACCTCTGCCCTAACCTAGAAATTCCTGTTATATAAGAAGATGCTGCAACAGCAAATGTCTTAAACAAGGACTTGATGTCAAAGTGATGCTTTAGTTTTGCAGAAGATGGTGCTGATGGCGAGTCTGGAAAGTGAAAGGTTGATTTTCTTCTGCGATATTATTTCGTCTTGGCTGCCAAATCTATTCTACCTTTCATTTCCTACCAAAATGCCTTTTCCTTACTCCGCAGGAGCAGCTGTGAGTTGTACATTCCTCTTGACGTGTAGGTGGATCATGTGAGACTATAGTTAGCTCAAAGCAGAGATTAGTGAAGAGGAAGAGTTGCTCACCTGACTCTCAAACATCAACCTGTCTATTTTCTGCCGCCGTGGGCGTCTCTGCCCACGCCCGCTCATTTGTGATCGGTGAACACAACGAGAGGAGGGAAAACGCAAATCCCCGACAAAAAAATAATAAAAAAATCAAAAATAGTTGCTGTTTTCCAGTTCTAACACCAAAGTCATCAGTATGCGTCTGAACGCTCCGCTGGAGGATCAACCGCTCAAGGCCCGGGGCGATTCCTGTGATGGAGATTATAAACGCTGCAGCAGCTTTTTGGAAATAAATCAATTCACACTGGACTTCTTGATTTTTACAAACATAAATAAGATATGAAATCTCAAACAAACACGTTCAAAAGGCATTGAAAAGTCTGATGTCTGACAGAGTTCATGTGGAAAACTTTCTACTTTCTTCACATCTGTTGACGCCGGATTCTGTGTGATGTTTTATATGAAATGAACGAGTTTATGCATCACATGAGAGCGAATAAAAAGAGATGGGGGAACGAGGGCCGTGCAGGAAAACTGACAGAAGGAAAAGCACTTAATCTGAGCTAAATTAATCAAAGCGGAGAGAGAAAATCAGCGGCTGCTTCCTCCAAATGTCTCCCGCTCTCAGGCAGGAAATGAAGACGGATGAAGGCCATGTTTGGCGGGCGTTGCAGCCGCCGGCAGCAGGACTCGTGTTCTTGGACCCGGTTCAACTCTTTGCCCAAAACGGCTGTTATTAGGACGAGGCTTTGGACAGACTTATCTGGATCAGCCTCGTCCAGCTGCCAGAGAATCTGCAGCGGTTCGTCTGACGGCTTTACAAACGGACAGCATGATGTATAGATGGATAAAGACGGAGCAGGAACGTAAACAGCTTATAGAAAAACCAAAAAGACTGAACTCATGAACCTAATTATGTGTCCGCACTTTTGTTGATTATTTCCATAAACTCGTCTGCAGGTAGTTTTTTTCTTTCTCTTTTAACTTTGAATGGCAGCTGAAGGGACGTGGATGAGTGAGTGAACCTGAGTGGAGTTGAGACACTTATTGATGATAAAAGTGTCAGAGTTTATGTTTTCTGTTACATTTCTAGGTCTTTTATTAGATGCTAAGGAGTGTAAACTTTTGTTAGGGTTAGAAGAGTTTCGGGTTTCCCTAACCCGGGGGTCGGCAACCCACGGCTCTAGAGCTGCATGCAGCTCTTTAGCGCCGCCCTAGTGGCTCCTGGAGCTTTTTCAAAAATGTTTGACCTTTTTTTTCCTTTTTTTCTTTTTTTTCTTCTTTTTTTTCTCTTGTTTTCTCTTTTTTTCTTTTTTCTCTTTTTTTCTTCCTTTTTCCTTTCCTTTTTAATCTTGACATTTAGACTTTTTTCTCGAAATTTTGACTTTTTTCTCGAGATTGTACTTCAACATTAATCTCGACATTTCGACTTCTTTCTTGAAATTTTGACTTTTTTGTCGACATTTCAACTTTTTTCTCAACATTTCGACTTTTTTCTCGAAATTTCGACTTTTTTCTCGACATTTCGACTTTTTTCTCGAAGTCCATAATGAAAAAAAAAATCTTTCCTTTTTAATCTTGACATTTCGACTTTTTTCTCGAAATTTTGACTTTTTTCTCGACTTTTTTCTCAACATTTCGACTTTTTTCTCGAGATTGTACTTCAACATTAATCTCGACATTTCAACTTTTTTCTTGAAATTTCGATTTTTTTCTCGACATTTTGACTTTTTTCTTGAAGTGCATAATGAAAAAAAATATCTTCCCCCAGTTCTAACTAATATAGAAACATGCAGCATGTGTTGTCTTCATTCTAAGGCTTATACAAGACTTTTCATTTTTTGTGGCTCCAGACATATTTGTTTTTTGTGTTTTTGGTCCAATATGGCTCTTTCAACATTTTGGGTTGCCGACCCCTGGTCTAACCCAAAGGATTAAGATTCACCATAAAAGTCATTCCACTAAATCTGTCAACCTGTCGGCTTAAAACACTCAAACAGCAAACGCCCTGGTGGGGCGAGTAGTTCATACCTAGAGGTCAAGTCAGCCCCCCAAAAATTAAAAACAGTTGTATTTGACAGGAATTAGGGCATTTATTGACTAATTCCTTTCAAATAAAACAAGTTATATAGTTTGGCGGCCTGCGATCCTCTAAAGAAGACGAGGATGGGAGGTGCAGCTGCTTTGCTACAGCAAAGAAAAAAAAGAGAGACTTCCTTTTCTGAATCTGAATTTGTCGTAACTTTGATGTTTTGCCATCAGAAATAATATTCGTATTTGGCACATTCAGGCACAAGTTTGACTATATTTATAAAAATGAGTGCTGTCAAGCGATTAAAAAGTTGGAGAGATGAATTAATTAAGAAAATTAAGTAATTAATTAATCTAATAAATCTCACCCACCGCTAGAGCTGGGCGATATGGACCAAAAGTCATATCTCGATATTTTCTAGCTAAATGGCGATACTCGATATATATCGATATTTTTTCTGTGCCATAATTGGGGTTTCCCCCAAAGCATTATAGCATAGCATCTCTGTTAGCATCTCTGTTAGCATCTCTGTTAGCATCTCTGTTAGCTTCATTTTTTTCTGAGGCAAACCCTTAAAAAAACAGTCAGTTTTAATACAAAGCCTCGTGCCAAATGTCACACAGGTTCCTTTATTAACAGAGGTCTGCACAATATCAAAATGTATAAAACAAATGAAATAAAAATAAACTGCCTGCATATATAGAATAAAAATGCTTCTTGAATAAAATAAAACAAATATCCCTTTCCTGCATAACAATTAAATTAAAATACACTGTGCAATTAATACAATGTAGACAGTAACAGGCAGACTTTTCCACTGAGGTTGACAGTTTTGCAAATAACAAAACATTTGTGCAAATCTCAAATAAAACATTCAAGTCAATTTGTCACAAAATAAGCTATATCAAAATCATAAAAAAAAAAAATGTAAAAAAAAAAAAGATTTTTTTTTTTTTAAATCGATATAAACGATATTGTCTCGTACCATATCGTGTTTGAAAATATATCGATATATATTAAAATCTCGATATATCGCCCAGCCCTACCCACCGCCCACCATACAAACACAGATTTCATAATAAAGGCAATTCGCAAACAGAAAAAGTAAAGTTAGAGATTAAAAAAGAGATTAAGCGATTAAAAAACATAACAAGCTAAATGTAACTGTGATTAATTAATTGCAATTAACGCGCTATTTTGACACCCCTAATAAAAATAGCCAATTAGGAACAAAAATAAAACTCCCTAAAATGTTTTCATTCTTCAAATGAAAACTCTTGGTGTTGTTACATTAAATGGTGGGTTTGTTATAGATTTGTTACGGATTCCTGGGCTCCGTCTTCATTCATTCTGATCTGGTAATAGCTATTCCTAAATTGAGAGTTTTGTGATTTTTACATCTCATATACTAATTTTACATTAAATATGTCATGGTGTGGCAGGAATCTCATAAATAAGCCTCATAATAAAGGTGTTAAAGTTTAAATATATGTAATTTTGCAATTATATCCAGCAGCTGCATTGTGCGGATACAGAGGTGTAATGATGCTCTCTGAAGAAAATCACTTTCCTCCTGTAAGTTCAATTCTGCTATTTTATTATACATTTCTCTTGCTGCCCCTGAAACACCTAATTGAAACAGGTTGAATATTTAAACTGTGTAAAACGTTTTTTAAAGTGCAACTTTTTCAAAGGGCTTTTAAAGATAATTTTAAAGAGCTTTTTGCGTTCCCTCCGCTAAATGTCAAACTCTGCGGGGACGACAGGTCGACTAAAGTCTGTTGAGCAAACACGCTGCTGGATTAGGGATGGGCGGTATGGACTAAAAAATGTATCACAATAATTTCTGGCATTTATCCCGATAACGATAAAAATGACGATAAAAAAAATACCAATTCACCTCCACCTTTGTAACTATAAATCTATCTCGCTCTCAGATCCGCCATGTTTGTTACACAAAAACTTCATCTTCTTTCTTTCTTCCTTCCTTCCTTCCTTCCTTCCTTCCTTCCTTCCTTCCTTCCTTCCTTCCTTCCTTCCTTCCTTCCTTCCTTCCTTCCTTCCTTCCTTCCTTCCTTCCTTCCTTCCTTCCTTCCTTCCTTCCTTCCTTCTTTCCTGGTTTTCTCCCTTCCTTCCTTCCTTCCTTCCTTCCTTCCTTCCTTCCTTCCTTCCTTCCTTCCTTCCTTCCTTCCTTCCTTCCTTCCTTCCTTCCTTCCTTCCTTCCTTCCTGCCTTCCTTCCTTCCTTCCTTCCTTCTTTCCTGGTTTTCTCCCTTCCTCCCTTCCTTCCTTCCTCCCTTCCTTCCTTCCTTCCATCCTTTCTTCCTTCCTTCCTTCTTTCCTGGTTTTCTCCCTTCCTTCCTT
The DNA here is from genome assembly GCF_033807715.1 of Cololabis saira. NCBI lineage: Eukaryota > Metazoa > Chordata > Actinopteri > Beloniformes > Belonidae > Cololabis > Cololabis saira. The sequence continues at coordinate 37,906,155 of NC_084601.1, forward strand.
CCTTCCTTCCTTCCTTCCTTCCTTCCTTCCTTCCTTCCTTCCTTCCTTCCTTCCATCCTTCCTTCCTTCCTTCCTTCCTTCCTTCCTTCCTTCCTTCCTTCCTTCCTTCCTTCCTTCCTTCCTTCCTTCCTTCTTTCCTGGTTTTCTCCCTTCCTTCCTTCCTTCCTTCCTTCCTTCCTTCCTTCCTTCCTTCCTTCCTTCCTTCCTTCCTTCCTTCCTTCTTTCCTGGTTTTCTCCCTTCCTTCCTTCCTTCCTTCCTTCCTTCCTTCCTTCCTTCCTCAATCAGACTTTCCAAATCAGTTTTACACAAAAACATCATCAACAGGAATTTATCATTTTTACCGCGAGATGACAAATTCTTACCGTGAGGAATTTTTTTGACGGTTTATCGTGAACGGTAAAATATCGCCCATTCCTAGGCTGGATACGTACGTGGGTCCATGTGACTCTCGGCTACGAGCCCGGGATTGATTGCAGTTTGGTACCGAGAGGCCAAGATACTCAGCTTTTCCACTCAGAACAAAGAGAAGCAGCTGTAAGAGAAAACAAATGTAGACGTCGTGCACCGGGGTGTGTGTGCATGTCACACTGGAGCTAAATCACATGTATTGCTTTGGAAAAATGCATTTACTGATTGAAACAGCTACAAAAGGCATATATTTTTACTTGCCGGCAGCTGCTATTTTGGTAAACTAAGTGTGACGGTTTGGGCAGATGTCGGTTTCCTTCACTCCTTGCAGGATTTTAATCGGGACACAAATGTAAACAGTCATAAGAAGATTTCATGTCAGAGTTCAGCATGAGTTTAAATCTGAAAACCCTCCACCATTCACAAGGTTTACGTAACCGCTGAGCGAGTAAAGTGTTTTCTGCAGGATTTTGCAGAGTAAAGTGGGGGGTTAGTTGTTCATCTCTGACTGACATTTACAAGTTTTGTTTAGCTTTTCTTTTTTTTTTTAAGCAAGGGCCCGTACACTGCAAAAACTCAAAATCTTACCAGGAATATTTGTCTTATTTCTAGTTAAAATGTCTCATTTTTAGTCAAAAAATCTCGTTATACTTAAAACAAGATACATTACCAGAAAAATAACTTGTTATTTGACAATTTTCACCTGGTTCAAGTAATTTTTCACTTGAAATAAGTAGAAAAATCTGCCAGTGGGACAAGATTTATCTTCTCATTACAAGCAAAAAAAATCTTGTTCCACTGGCAGATTTTTTTTAAACTTATTTTAAGTGAAAATCTACTTGAAACAGGTGAAAATGTTTTTTTTTTTTCCAGTGATGAGTCTTGTTTTAAGTGTAATGATATTGAGGTTCGTCTCAGAATAGCACACTGCAAAAACTCAAAATCTTACCAGGAATATTTGTCTTATTTCTAGTTAAAATGTCTAATTTTTTGTCCAAAAATCTCATTACACCTAAAACAAGAGTCATTACTGGAAAAATAAATAAAAAAATTAGCAGAAAAATTGACAATTTTTACCTGTTTCAACTTTCAAGTAAATTTTAACTTGAAATAAGTAGAAAAATCTGCCAGTGTCGAAATGTCTAGAAAAAAGGCGAAATGTCGAGAAAAAAAGTCAAAATTATGTGGAAGAAGTTGAAATGTCAAGAAAAAAGTCAAAATTTCGAGAAAAAAGTCAAAATGTCGAGAAAAAGGTCGAAATTTCGAGAAAAAGTCGAAATTTCGAGAAAAGTCACTTAAAACAAGACTCATCACTGGAAAAATAACTTGTTATTTGACAATTTTCACCTGTTTCAAGTAATTTTTCACTTGAAATAAGTAGAAAAATCTGCCAGTGGAACAAGATTTATCTTCTCATTACAAGCAAAAAAAATCTTGTTCCACTGGCAGATTTTTTTTAACTTATTTTAAGTGAAAATCTACTTGAAACAGGTGAAAATTGTTGTTTTTTCCAGTGATGAGTCTTGTTTTAAGTGTAATGAGATTTTTTGACTAAAATGAGACATTTTAACCAGAAATAAGACAAATATTCTTGGTAAGATTTTGAGTTTTTGCAGTGCATGATTGAGAGTGATGTTGCATTTACATGTTTTAACAAAAGGATTACATTTTTTGAGATGCACTAAAAAAAGAACAAAAATCATGCATTCTTGTAAAATCTTTGTTATAATGATTATAAATATATATTTAATCAACGCTGTCAGAACGACCTCTTATTCATGTTTTTGAAAACAGCTTAGGAGATAAATCACTTACGTTAATTGTGCCTGTTTATGGTTTAATTTGATTATAAATCTAAGATCATTTCCAGTACTGTTTGGTGGATACTGGGCTCCGGTTTTTGGAGCTATTTATAATCCGTGGCACGGAGCCTACAGCTCTGAAATGTCTTACCAATGCTGCCACAAAAGCTCGTTTGACTGGCACTGGAGACGTCCAAAATAAATGAAATAAATAAATAAAGGTCTATTCAAGTATTAAAAATAGGAAACAAATGCCATGAAAACCAGCTTGGGCAGATATTTGCCTCAGAATGGACCTCCTACTCTTGGCTGCACAGTCTTATATTCAGAAAAAGGAAACTAATAGCTAATAGCTGCAGGGTGAAAGCTTTGTGGAAGAATCTGACATTAAATGAACACACAGTTTTCTATGAGGATCCTACGACGGAGTATTAGGGCCAAACTAAGACAAAAAAATGACGAGAATAAAGTCATAATATTACGAGAATAAAGTCGTAAAATTACGAGAATAAAGTTGTAATATTACGAGAATAAAGTCGTAAAATTACGAGAATAAAGTCATAATATGATGAGAATAAAGTCATAATATGATGAGAATAAAGTCGTAAAATTACGAGAATAAAGTCATAATATGATGAGAATAAAGTCGTAAAATTACGAGAATAAAGTCGTAAAATTACGAGAATAAAGTCATAATATTACGAGAATAAAGTCGTAAAATTACGAGAATAAAGTCATAATATGATGAGAATAAAGTCATAATATGATGAGAATAAAGTCGTAAAATTACGAGAATAAAGTCATAATATGATGAGAATAAAGTCGTAAAATTACGAGAATTAAGTCGTAGAATTACGAGAATAAAGTAATAATATGATGAGAATAAAGTCGTAAAATTACGAGAATAAAGTTGTAATATTACGAGAATAAAGTAATAATATGATGAGAATAAAGTCATAATATGATGAGAATAAAGTCGTAAAATTACGAGAATAAAGTTGTAATATTACGAGAATAAAGTAATAATATGATGAGAATAAAGTCGTAATATTTTGAGAATAAAGTCGTAAAATTACGAGAATAAAGTCATAATATTACGAGAATAAAGTCGTAATATTAAATATATTATATATATAACTTCACAAGATGCTCAATATTCCTAATTTTAACACAGGGAGAAGACTGCTCTTCCTGTTAGAATTCTCATAAATTACCACTTTAATTTCATAATATTACGACTTTATTCTCATAAATGACGACTTTATTCTCGTAATATTACGACTTTATTCTCGTAATGTTACGACTTTATTCTCGTAATATTACGACTTTATTCTATTACGACTTTATTCTCGCAACATTACGACTTTATTCTGGTAAATTTACGACTTTATTCTCATTATATTATGACTTTATTCTCGTAATTTCCATTTTTTTTTGTCTTAGTTTGGCCCTAATACTCCGTCGTAGGATCCAGGGAGGGATTTAGCTCTTTTTCTGGCTTCTATTCCCTAGTATTATGGATGTCCCTATTATGTTATTTCAAGCTTAAATGAGAATTTTAATTGAACACTAGACAAGCCCCCGACAGAGAGGGGTATTTTTGAATGTAAGAAAAATATCTGATCAGATGAAATCACTCCGAGTCTGTACTCAGTTATAAACAGATTTGATTATTATCATTATTATTATTTTAATTGAAGTCATGCATCACAGAGAGTTCAGAGTAAACCTCATCTGTTTTGTTTCTGCTTCGTTGTAAATCTCAGTTCTTGGTTCAATACTGACACCTGGTGGTGAATGCGTGTCACTGCAACTGCTGCTGTTTACAGTAAGAAAAATCACAAGGATTCGACTGTATTTGCTTATAGTGATTTAAAGACAAATATGTAGGGAATAATCTTCTCTATAAATAGCTACAAGAAAAGAGAGGCCGCTGAATTTAGTAGGAATGAACTCTGCATTTTCTCTATGAAGAATTAAATGTGGACATATTGCCTGTGGCCCGGGTTAATCCTCTTTATGGTCAACTTATCTCAGCAGGCCTGTTTTTTGGCTGGATGGTCCCGGGGGAGAGAGTGTGTGCTGCACATGTGACTTTATCGGGTCTCAGCTGCAAACACTAAAGCTGAAAGGTTTCACCTGTGTGGGATTTTGAAAATAACAGTGGTTTTCAGATGTTTTTTTGATTTTTTTACCTTTATTTCCACATGGCAGGAAACTGAATTACAGCATTTTCATATGCACAAATGGAAAAAAGGAAAAGCCGCTCCTAGTTTTTGTACAAATATACAGGACTGTCTCAGAAAATTAGAATATTGTGATAAAGTCCTTTATTTTCTGTAATGCAAAAATGTCATACATTCTGGATTCATTACAAATCAACTGAAATATTGCAAGCCTTTTATTATTTTAATATTGCTGATCATGGCTTACAGCTTAAGAAAACTCAAATATCCTATCTAAAAAAATTAGAATATTCTGGGAATCTTAATCTTAAACTGTAAACCATAATCAGCAACATTAAAATAATAAAAGGCTTGCAATATTTCAGTTGATTTGTAATGAATCCAGAATGTATGACATTTTTGTTTTTTTTAATTGCATTACAGGAAATAAAGAATTTTATCACAATATTCAAATTTTCTTCTAATGAAATTAAGGTAAAAAAATAAAAAAATTAAATTTTAATTCATCCACAAATTCTACTTAACTCCAATAAAAATGCATAAAATATCAAAGGATATTTCGTCAAAGTGTCCTAGATGTAAAAAGATGGAGGGGACGTTCATGCATGTTATTGGAATTCAATTCATTCCCTTACACAATTAGTCCTGGACAAAAAATGTGATTGGATTTAAGCAGATTATTAATATATTTATTAAATGACACATATAATTTACAAATAGATAACAAAAAATGCAGGATATTAATTTTGATCACTTACTTTGCAAAGAAATGTATACTTTTATTTTGGAAGAACCATTCCCCTCCATCTTATAAGACTTTCATAGATCAACTCACAGCATTTCTACCTCTGGGGTAGGCGAGAGAAGGCACGCGTGCACAAAAGAAAATTCACTGCAAAAACTCTTATCTTACAAAATCTCATTACACTTAAAACAAAAGTCATTACCAGAAAAATAACTTGTTTTTTGACAATTTTCAACTGTTTTTTTAATTGCATTACAGAAAATAAAGGACTTTATCACAATATTCTAATTTTCTGAGACAGTCCTTTATGTATAAAATGAACCTCTACTTTATGTTAAATTGCTTTTAAGCTCTTGAAAGTGCATTTTTATTTTTAATTTTTTAAATATAAGGAAGTGATTTAATTATTTTGTAACAGGAGTTTCCTCCCTGGTTTTGAACTGTAGCCACTTTCAGTTGCAGTTTGTTTGTGGGTTTTTCTGCCTTCAGTAACTGAAAATCTGCTCTCTTGGCTTCAGATCAGATGACTGTTTGACACATGATGTGATCTGTTTTGAATGCTTTCTTCTTCCTATCGCTCTCAAACAAGTTTATCTTGGTTTTATTGGTTCAAAGAATTGGATTACAGGACACAAGAGGCTTCTTAGACGTCAAAATCATCAAATCTGTCTATCGGTGGTTGTTGTAAATTCTCTGTATTTACATTAATCATCTATTGATTGTAGATTTTTAAGAATAAAGTATTCTTGATTTAAGTTGATGTTGTGAAGGGGTTTCTAGTTTAACAAGGGACGGATTTTTAAGCAAAATTAAACAAAGTATGGCTGAGTTATGGCCAAGTTAATCAACCTTTCACTGAAAGGTTCCAGGTCTGCAACTCCTGTAGTTCGTTGACTGCTGATAAATTCTTTCTGAGACTCTTCAGTTTGTTAATTAATTAGTTTCTTGTCTTGCAAAGTAGCAATCCGTCATATGTGTGTGTGTTTCCTCTTCAGTGCTTTCCCAAGAAAAATCTCCTTTTCACGTTAATTCCTGATCGAAACATGATGGCAGAAAAAAACATGCTGTACTTTAGTTATAATAACTCTGGTTTTACTAGACCTGTCAACACACTGCAAAAACTCAAAATCTTACCAGGAATATTTGTCTTATTTCTAGTTAAAATGTCTCATTTCTATTCAAAAAAATCTCATTACACTTAAAACAAGAGTCATTACCAGAAAAATAACTTGTTATTTGACGATTTTCACCTGTTTCAAGTAAATTTTCACTTGAAATAAGTAGAAAAATCTGCCAGTGGGACAAGATTTATCTTCTTATTACAAGCAAAGAAATCTTGTCCCACTGGCAGATTTTTCTACTTATTTTAAGTGAAAATCTACTTGAAACAGGTGAAAATTGTTGTTTTTTCCAGTGATGAGTCTTGTTTTAAGTGTAATGAGATTTTTTTGACTAAAAATGAGACATTTTAAATAGAAATAAGACAAATATTCTTGTTAAGATTTTGAGTTTTTGCAGTGCATGATTGAGAGTGATTTTGCATTTACATGTTTTGACAAAAGGATTACATTTTTTGAGATGCACTAAAAAAAGAACAAAAATCATGCATTCTTGTAAAATCTTAACAAGAATATTTGTCTTATTTCTAGTTAAAATGTCTCATTTTTAGTCAAAAAATCTCATTACACTTAAAACAAGACTCATCACTGGAAAAAATAACAATTTTCACCTGTTTCAAGTAAATTTTCACTTGAAATAAGTAGAAAAATCTGCCAGTGGGACAAGATTTATCTTCTCATTATAAGCAAAAAAATCTTGTTGCACTGGCAGATTTTTCTACTTATTTTAAGTGAAAGTCTACATGAAACAGGTGAAAATTGTTGTTTTTTCCAGTGATCAGTCTTGTTTTAAGTGTAATGAGATTTTTTTTGACTAAAAATTTGACATTTTAACTAGAAATAGGACAAATATTCTTGTTAAGATTTTGAGTTTTTGCAGTGCACAATTCATAAAATATCATATAGTTCGAGTCTCCCCCATTCATCAAAAGGTCAAATGCAAAAGTCACAACAGGAGAGAATAACTGTATTATTTTGTCTGTAAATTATTTCAATGCCAGATTACTATTGTCAATGAAAAAGAAAACAATAAAGTCGACTCAACTTAAAAAGATAAGACACTGTCCGACATTATGAATAAAATGAACACCATAAATAGAAATAAACAATCTCTTTGGTCTTTGGTCCATAAAATAGTGGTAAATTGTGAAAAATGTTCATCTCTGATCCCCAAAGCATAAGAAGACATCCTAAAATATCTCATTTTGTACAAACCAACAGTGAATTAATTTTATCTCAATAAGTTTTTCTTATTTGCCATTGCTTTATTGATTATTGACTATGAGAAATGCTTCGGTAGCTTCTCTTGAATAAGCCTCACAGTATGGTTTTGCACTGCAAAAACTCAAAATCTTAACAAGAATATTTGTCTTATTTCTAGTTAAAATTTCTCATTTTTAGTAAAAAAAATCTCATTACACTTAAAACAAGACTCATCACTGGAAAAAACTAAAATTTTCACCTGTTTCAAGGTGATTTTCACTTAAAATAAGTAGAAAAATCCGCCAGTGGAACAAGATCGTTTTGCTTGTAATGAGAAGATAAATCTTGTCCCACTGGCAGATTTTTCTACTTATTTCAAGTGAAAATTTACTTGAAACAGGTGAAAATTGTCAAATAACAAGTTATTTTTCTGGTAATGACTTGTTTTAAGTGTAATAAGATTTCTTAACTAAAAATGAGACATTTTTTCTTCAATTATATGTTCGCAATACTTTGTATGTTTCCAGAATTTAATAAATTTTCTGAAATGTTTTCACTGCAAAAACTCCAAATCTTACCAGGAATATTTGTCTTATTTTCTAATTAAAATGTCTCATTTTTAGTCAAGAAATCTCATTAGACTTAAAACAAAAGTCAGTACCAGAAAAATAACTTGTTATCTGACAATTTTCACCTGTTTCAAGTAAATTTTCACATGAAATAAGTAGAAAAATCTGCCAGTGGAACAAGATTTTTTTGCTTGTAATGAGAAGATAAATCTTGTCCCACTGGCAGATTTTTCTACTTATTTCAAGTGAAAATTTACTTGAAACAGGTGAAAATTGTCAAATAACAAGTTATTTTTCTGGTAATTACTCTTTTTTGACTAAAAATGAGACATTTTAACCAGAAATAAGACAAATATTCCTGGTAAGACTTTGAGTTTTTGCAGCGTGGCTTTTGTCTGCAGCGTCCCGCCCTGTGAAAATGTAGTTTTCATTTGCATGTTTAGGAGGAGAAGGAATATAAGCGAGAGTCAAAAGGAAATTAATGTCCTCGTTAAACCTTTTCACAGGTATATGTATTATTTCAAATGATACGTTTTAGTTGTGTTCAGTCATGTGGCCACCAGGTGGCGTTGTATTTGGTTTACTCTGTTGAAGGTCCCCCTGCTGAGGGAAGATAAGGACTATAAGGGAGATGCAAAAGGCAATTAATGTCCTTGTTAAACTCTTTTAATGTTGGAAAACGTGATTCCCCATCCATACACACACATGCATGTTATTTAATATGTATATATCATTTTTGTGGGGTCAGCGTTTAACTGTGCCGCTGCTCTTTGACGTGTTATGGCTCTCAGGGCAGATGGGCTTTAATCTGCAGATAAAACGATGATGATTGGACGGCCAGACGGGTAATGAAGCTGCTGGTTCTGCAGGTTCATTACGTGTGATTCTGTGGCAACATAAGTTCATAAAATGACTGACCAGATTCCTCCGTCTCCTACGTGATTCAGCACAGTTTTTAAATAATACCATTGGCAGGTTTTTCCAGTATAAACAAAGTAGTTGTGGAAAAAGCAGCTTGGAGAATTTGTTTCCTCCATATTTACACAACATTTCATGCATCCGGTTTTCATTTCTGTGGTGTTTAAATGTTTGACTTTTTTTTATTTGCACAGTGGGATGGAATTGGGTGGGAAAGCGTGTAATTGTTTTACAGTGGGAGTTTGGGAACAAAATAAGCATAATTGAATAACAAACAGTATGTTTGTAAAATGAAAGCAGATCTTTTCTTTCTTGCCTTCAGGACAGAAACTTCAGGTTCAGGTTGTTACAGGAACTTTATTGTTGGCACCTGGTATTAAAAACCATCCATCCATCCATCCATCCATCCATCCATCCATCCATCCATCCACCCACCCACACTGCAAAAACTCAAAATCTTAACAAGAATATTTGTCTTATTTCTAGTTAAAATGTCTCATTTTTAGTAAAAAAAAATCTCATTACACTTAAAACAAGACTCATCACTGGAAAAAAAAAAAACATTTTCACCTGTTTCAAGTAGATTTTCACTTGAAATAAGTAGGAAAATCTGCCAGTGGAACAAGATCTTTTGCTTGTAATGAGAAGATAAATCTTGTTCCACTGGCAGATTTTTCTACTTATTTCAAGTGAAAATTTACATGAAACAGGTGACAATTGTCAAATAAGTTATTTTTCTGGTAATGACTCTTGTTTTAAGTGTAATGAGATTTTTTGACTAAAATGAGACATTTTAACTAGAAATAAGACAAATATTCCTGGTAAGATTTTGAGTTTTTGCAGTGTTAAATGGGCAGATCTGAGTCTCTTTTCACACGTTCCATTAATAAGTCTCCAAATGCATCTTGAGTTGCAACTTGTAATCAGATCTCACTCCTCCGTCCTGTACGCAATTAAACAAGTTCATGATTTCCACTTAAAAAGACTAGATTTTACGTGCGGGAGGCAGCTACCCACTAAACCACATGTTAACAAGAATATTTGTCTTATTTCTAGTTAAAATGTCTCATTTTTAGTAAAATAAAATCTCATTACACTTAAAACAAGACTCATCACTGGAAAAAACAACAATTTTCACCTGTTTCAAGTAGATTTTCACTTAAAATAAGTAGAAAAATCTGCCAGTGGAACAAGATTTTTTTTGTTTGTAATGAGAAGATACATTTTTTTCTACTTATTTCAAGTGAAAATGTACTTGAAACAGGTGAAAATGATTTTTTGACTAAAAATGAGACATTTTAACTAGAAATAAGACAAATATTCCTGGTAATATTTTGAGTTTTTGCAGTGCATGGATAGATCCACTCATCTATCCAAGTATCCATGCAGCTATTAATCCCCCCATCCGTCCATGCATCCATATATCTATCCATATTTCCATCCATACACCCATCTATCCTTCCATCCATGCATCCATGCAGCGATCTACCCATTCATCCATCAATCCTCCGCCAGCGTGTCTTGAGAAGCTTCAACTCTTCCACTTGAGGCAGTAGCTGCTCTCAGATTCTGAGTTACTGATTCTTGTCCACGCTGCCATGGGGTTTGGTATTCGTTATATAACCCAGATGTGGGCCAGATGTTGTAGAAAAGTGGCCAAGTTTCGGCATCCGCAGTTATCTTAAGTCTAGCTGTCAGTCAGATCCAAATATGCGCCAAAGAAAAGTGCAGATATGGTTCAGGTTTGGGCCAAACATTCTTGGATGTCTCGGGAAGATGTTGTTGTCTTTCCTGGCAGCTAGAGGTGGTTTAGTGGGAGCTGCCTCCCGCAGGTAAAAGAAACAACTTATTTAGTCTCTGGAAGTGGAAATCATGAACTTCACTGCAAAAACTCAAATATTACCAGGAATATTTGTCTTATTTCTAGTTAAAATGAGTCATTTTTAGTCAAAAAAATCTCATTACACTTAAAACAAGAGTCATTACCAGAAAAATTGCTTGTTATTTGACAATTTTCACCTGTTTCAAGTAAATTTTCACTTGAAATAAGTAGAAAAAGATTTATCTTCTCATTCCAAACAAAGAAAATCTTGTTCCACTGGCAGATTTTTCTACTTATTTTAAGTGAAAATCTACTTGAAACAGGTGAAAATTGTTGTTTTTTTCCAGTGATGACTCTTGTTTTAAGTGTAATGAGATTTTTTTTTACTAAAAATGAGACATTTTAACTAGAAATTAAAGCTGCAAGCAGCGATGAACGGGCCCTCGCACTCACGGCCACCGCCCCCCATAAGTATCAGAAATGACACCACCCACGACTTCCTATGTCAAACCATTGAAAGGTTATAGCAGAAAAAAGGGACAACCAATCAGAAGAAGGGGCGGGGCTAATTCAAGCCAATGAAGGTCAAGGATTCCATACAGAATCTGATGACACCACCCACGACTCTCTATGTCAAACCATTCCAAAGTTATAGCAGAAAATCGGGACAACCAATCAGAAGAAGGGGCGGGGCTAATTAAGGCCAACGAAGCTTAAGGACTAATTACAGAGTCCCATGACACCACCCACGACTTCCTATGTCAAACCATTCAAAAGTTATAGCAGAAAAAAGGGACAGCCAATCAGAAGAAGGGGCGGGGCTAATTTAAGCCAATGAAGGTCAAGGGCTCCATAAAGAATCTGATGACACCACCCACGACTCTCTATGTCAAACCATTCCAAAGTTATAGCAGAAAATCGGGACAACCAATCAGAAGAAGGGGCGGGGCTAATTAAGGCCAACGAAGCTTAAGGACTAATTACAGAGTCCCATGACACCACCCACGACTTCCTATGTCAAACAATTAAAATGTTATAGCAGAAAAAAGGGACAACCAATGACAAGAAGGGGCGGGGCTAATTCATGCCAATGAAGGTCAAGGACTCCATACAGAATCTTATGACACCACCCAGGACTCTATATGTCAAACCATTCAAAAGTTATGGCAGGGGGCGCTGTTGAGCCGTTAGGCCACGCCCATTAATGCAAACCATGAAATATCAAATGTATCGCCAAGTCTGGCTTGCATGCAAAATTTGGTGACTTTTGTAGAACTATCAAATATGGACCAATCACATGAAGGGGGGGCGCGCCTTTTGGCGTCTAGCGTCGCCACGGTAACACTTTTGAAAGAGAAAAGTAATGCGTGGTGTCGCAGGATGTAGACGCACATTTTGATGTATAACACACCTGGGGGCACGTTACGGTTCGGGCTGAATTAACTGCCGAAGGAATGGCATAAATTTCGCCAAAATGACACAATGTATTCAAAATGGCCGACATCCTGTTCGGTTTCGGCCATGGCTCCAAGAGACTTTTCTTTAAGTTGTGCCATGATACAGGTGTGTAGCGATTTTCGTGCATGTACGTCAAACCGTATTGTGGGGCATGAGGCACAAAGTTTTCTAGGGGGCGCTGTTGAGCCATTTTGCCACGCCCATTAATGCAAACCATGAAATATCAAATTTATCGCCAGGCCTGGCTTGCATGCCAAATTTGGTGCCTTTTGGGGAGCTATCAAATATGGACCAATCAGATGAAGGGGGGGTGCGCTTGTTGGCGTCTAGCGTCGCCACGGTAACACTTTTGAAAGAGAAAAGTAATGCGTGTAGTCGCAGGATGTAGACGCACATTTTGATGTATAACACACCTGGGGGCACGATACGGTTCGGGCTGAATTAACTCTCGAATGAATGGCATATATTGCTCCAAAATTACGCAATTAATTCAGAATGTTCAAAATGGCCGACTTCCTGTTCGGTTTCGGCTATGGCGCCAAGAGACTTTTCTTTTAGTTGCAACATGATACAGGTGTGTACCGATTTTCGTTCATGTACGTCAAACCGTATTATGGGGCTTGAGGCACAAAATTTTTTCTGTCGAACCAATCAGATGAAGGGTGGGCGCGCTTTTTGGCGTCTAGCGTCGCCACGGTAACGCTTTTGAAAGAGAAAAGTAATGCGTGTTGTCGCAGGATGGAGACGCACATTTTGATGTATAACACACTTGGGGGCACGTTACGGTTCGGGCTGAATTAACTTTCGAAGGAATGGCATAAATTTCGCCAAAATGACACGACTAATTCAAAATGGCCGACATCCTGTTCGGTTTCGGGCATGACCCCAAGAGACTTTTCTTTAAGTTGTCCCATGATACAGGTGTGTACCGATTTTCGTGCATGTACGTCAAACCGTATCGTGGGGCTTGAGGCACAAAGTTTTCAAGGGGGCGCTGTTGAGCCATTTTGCCACGCCCATTAATGCAAACCTTTAAATATCAAATTTTTCGCCAGGCCTGACTAGGGTGCAAAATTTGGTGACTTTTTGGGCATGTTAAGGGGGGCAAAAAGGCCTTCACTTTGTCAGGAAAATAATAATAATAATAAAAATTCCTACAGATACAATAGGGCCTTCGCACTGAAGGTGCTCGGGCCCTAATAAGACAAATATTCTTGTTAAGATGTGGTTTAGTGGGTAGCTGCCTCCCGCAGGTAAAATCTAGTCTTTTTAAGTGGAAATCATGAACTTGTTTAATTGCGTACAGGACGGAGGAGTGAGATCTGATTACAAGTTGCAACTCAAGATGCATTTGGAGACTTATTAATGGAACGTGTAAAAAGAGACTCAGATCTGCCCATTTAACACTGCAAAAACTCAAAATCTTACCAGGAATATTTGTCTTATTTCTAGTTAAAATGTCTCATTTTTAGTCAAAAAATCTCATTACACTTAAAACAAGAGTCGTTACCAGAAAAATAACTTGTTATTTGACAATTTTCACCTGTTTCAAGTAAATTTTCACTTGAAATAAGTAGAAAAATCTGCCAGTGGAACAAGATTTATCTTCTCAATACAAGCAAAAAAGAGACATTTTAACTAGAAATAAGACAAATATTCCTGGTAATATTTTGAGTTTTTGCAGTGTTTATATAAAGTTAAAATATTTTAATAACCTAACTGCTAATACTCAAAATCTTATAAAAAAAAATTCTTATTTCTAGTTAAAATGTCTAATTTCTTTTCAAAAAAAAAAATCTCATTACACTTAAAACAAGACTCATCACTGGAAAAAAACAACAATTTTCACCTGTTTCAAGTAAATTTTCACTTGAAATAAGTAGAAAAATCTGCCAGTGGGACCAGATTTATCTTCTCATTACAAGCAAAAAAATCTTGTTCCACCGGCAGATTTTTCTACTTATTTTAAGTGAAAATCTACTTGAAACAGGTGAAAATTGTTGTTTTTTTCCAGTGATGACTCTTGTTTTAAGTGTAATGAGATTTTTTTTTACTAAAAATGAGACATTTTAACTAGAAATAAGACAAATATTCTTGTTAAGATGTGGTTTAGTGGGTAGCTGCCTCCCGCAGGTAAAATTTAGTCTTTTTAATTGGAAATCATGAACTTGTTTAATTGAGTACACTAGGACAGAGGAGTGAGATCTGATTACAAGTTGCAACTCAAGATGCATTTGGAGACTTATTAATGGAACGTGTAAAAAGAGACTCAGATCTGCCCATTTAACACTGCAAAAACTCAAAATCTTACCAGGAATATTTGTCTTATTTCTAGTTAAAATGTCTCATTTTTAGTCAAAAAATCTCATTACACTTAAAACAAGAGTCGTTACCAGAAAAATAACTTGTTATTTGACAATTTTCACCTGTTTCAAGTAAATTTTCACTTGAAATAAGTAGAAAAATCTGCCAGTGGAACAAGATTTATCTTCTCAATACAAGCAAAAAAGAGACATTTTAACTAGAAATAAGACAAATATTCCTGGTAATATTTTGAGTTTTTGCAGTGTTTATATAAAGTTAAAATATTTTAATAACCTAACTGCTAATACTCAAAATCTTATAAAAAAAAATTCTTATTTCTAGTTAAAATGTCTAATTTCTTTTCAAAAAAAAAAATCTCATTACACTTAAAACAAGACTCATCACTGGAAAAAAACAACAATTTTCACCTGTTTCAAGTAAATTTTCACTTGAAATAAGTAGAAAAATCTGCCAGTGGGACCAGATTTATCTTCTCATTACAAGCAAAAAAATCTTGTTCCACCGGCAGATTTTTCTACTTATTTTAAGTGAAAATCTACTTGAAACAGGTGAAAATTGTTGTTTTTTCCAGTGATGACTCTTGTTTTAAGTGTAATGAGATTTTTTTTACAAAAAATGAGACATTTTAACTAGAAATAAGACAAATATTCTTGTTAAGATGTGGTTTAGTGGGTAGCTGCCTCCTGCACGTAAAATCTAGTCTTTTTAAGTGGAAATCATGAACTTGTTTAATTGCGTACAGGACGGAGGAGTGAGATCTGATTACAAGTTGCAACTCAAGATGCATTTGGAGACTTATTAATGGAACGTGTGAAAAGAGACTCAGATCTGCCCATTTAACACTGCAAAAACTCAAAATCTTACCAGGAATATTTGTCTTATTTCTAGTTAAAATGCCTCATTTTTAGTCAAAAAAATCTCATTACACTTAAAACAAGAGTCATTACCAGAAAAATAACTTGTTATTTGACAATTTTCACCTGTTTCAAGTAAATTTTCACTTGAAATAAGTAGGAAAATCTGCCAGTGGAACAAGATTTATCTTCTCATTACAAGCAAAAAAGAGACATTTTAACTAGAAATAAGACAAATATTCCTGGTAATATTTTGAGTTTTTGCAGTGTTTATATAAAGTGAAAATCTTTTAATAACCTTACTGCAAAAACTCAAAATCTTATCAAAAAAAAAATTGTCTTATTTGTAGTTAAAATGTCTAATTTCTTGTCAAAAAAAAAATCTCATTACACTTAAAACAAGACTCATCACTGGAAAAAAAACAACAATTTTCACCTGTTTCAAGTAATTTTTCACTTGTATTAAGTAGAAAAATCTGCCAGTGGGACAAGATTTATCTTCTTATTACAAGCAAAGAAATCTTGTTCCACTGGCAGATTTTTCTACTTATTTTAAGTGAAAATCTACTTGAAACAGGCGAAAATTGTTGTTTTTTTTCCAGTGATGAGTCTTGTTTTAAGTGTAATGAGATTTTTTTTTACTAAAAATTAGACATTTTAACTAGAAATAAGACAAATATTGTGAATTGCATGATTACAAGTTGCAACTGGAGATGCATTTGGAACGTGTGAAAAGAGACTCAGATCTTCTGCTCGGATCATTCAGGATGGACGTTAACACCAGGTCTAAACGGGGTTTCTGCTTGGACACAACAGCAGTGTCTCCATCAGATTATACATTCCTGCTTTGTGAAATCTAGTGAAAACATTAGAAATGTGACCATTTGTAGCGTTATTTCTTCAGATATAATGAACATCTGTTTCCCTCTGGTTCCAGGTGGCCAGGCGATGCCCCAGGACCCGTCTCCCTCCTCCACCTGTCCTCCAGGCCCCCCCGGGCCTCCGGCCGCTGCCAACGGCAACGGCAGCAGTGACGTCATGGTGAACTTTGACCCCGACCCGGCGGACCTGGCGCTGTCCAGCGTGCCGGGGCAGGAGGCGTTCGACCCGCGGCGGCACCGCTTCACGGACGACGAGCTGAAGCCTCAGCCCATGATCAAGAAGGCCCGCAAGATGCTGGTCCCCGACGAGCAGAAGGTACTACATCTCCCACAATCCACCACTGCTTTATATGCATAAATGTTGCTACTGGTTAGGAAGTAAAGACGGGAATTTGCATCAAATAAAAAAATATGCATCAAATAATAAAAAAAAAAAATATATATATATAAAAATAAATGTAAAAAAATATATTAAAAAAAAAATATATATATATATATATATATATAAATAAATTTAAAAAAAAAAAATATATATATATTTTTTTTAATATATTTTTTTATTTATTTTTATATATATATATATATATATATATATATATATATATATATATATATATATATATATATATATATATATATATATATATATATATATATATAATTTATAATTTATATCTGACTTTTATTAGAAATTAGTCAAGTAAGCCAGTTTTCTGTCATACACTTACATTAAAACATTATGAAAAGCTGATTCCTTTTATCCGTAAAGGCAAGGCAAGTTTATTTATATAGCACAATTCAACACAAGGTAATTCAAAGTGCTTTTACATCGACATTAAAAGCGGCAAGACACAATTAGACAGTAAATAACAAATAAAATGAAATAAAATTATGAGAAAAGAAGGTAAAATAATAAA
The DNA here is from genome assembly GCF_033807715.1 of Cololabis saira. Lineage (NCBI taxonomy): Eukaryota > Metazoa > Chordata > Actinopteri > Beloniformes > Belonidae > Cololabis > Cololabis saira. Next base: position 37,923,362 of record NC_084601.1, read on the forward strand.
AAGCACAAGTAATGACTCCTTTAATCTGCATTTTCTTTCAACAAAAAGTAGAAACCAAAAAGTAAAGCAAAAATATGTATTTGTTTCCTTAAAGAATTTCTTTAAGTTGATAATTTGAGATAGTTTTTACAGATAAAGACATTTTTCTAAGAATAAAAATCTTTAAAATATTCAATGCAATACCCAAAATAAATGACTAATAATAATAATGTCTGAAATTAAAACCTCCTACACTGCAAAAACTCAAAATCTTAACAAGAATATTTGTCTTATTTCTAGTTAAAATGTCTAATTTCTTTAGTCAAAAAATCTCATTACACTTAAAATATAAAATATATATAATATAAAATAAGTAGAAAAATCTGCCAGTGGAACAAGATTTTTTTGCTTGTAATGAGAAGATAAATCTTGTCCCACTGGCAGATTTTTCTATTTATTTCAAGTGAAAATTTACTTGAAGTAATGACTCCTTTAATCTGCATTTTCTTTTAACAAAAAGTAGAAACCAAAAAGTAAAGTAAAAATATGTATTTGTTTCCTTAAAGAATTTCTTTAAGTTGATAATTTGAGATATTTTTTTACAGATAAAGACATTTTTCTAAGAATAAAAATCTTTAAAATATTCAATGCAATACCCAAAATAAATGACTGAGATGAAATAATCTATTTTTTTTTTTTTTTTAATTAAAAAAATCAGCTGTGTAAAGACCCAAGGTCCAGCATGTGATATTTGTTTGAAAGCTTTCTAAATATAAGACGTGCACTTAGGGTTGCCACCTTTACGGAATTGGAAATAAGGGACGCCCCGATTTCAGCAGCGCAGGAGCCAAAAAAAAAAGCCCCAAAACTTCTAAACTGAATAAAAATGTGTTTATTTTATATGAATCAGCCCAGATGTATAATATAGCCTACAGGTGAAGAATATGGTGTAAAAGTTAATTTATTTCAATAATTCAACTAGAATATGGTGTAAAAGTTAATTTATTTCAATAATTCAACTAGAATATGGTGTAAAAGTTAACTTATTTCAATAATTCAACTAGAATATGGTGTAAAAGTTAACTTATTTCAATAATTCAACTAGAATATGGTGTAAAAGTTAACTTATTTCAATAATTCAACTAGAATATGGTGTAAAAGTTAATTTATTTCAATAATTCAACTAGAATATGGTGTAAAAGTAAATTTATTTCAATAATTCAACTAGAATATGGTGTAAAAGTTAATTTATTTCAATAATTCAACTAGAATATGGTGTAAAAGTTAATTTATTTCAATAATTCAACTAGAATATGGTGTAAAAGTTAATTTATTTCAATAATTCAACTAGAATATGGTGTAAAAGTTAATTTATTTCAATAATTCAACTAGAATATGGTGTAAAAGTTAATTTATTTCAATAATTCAACTAGAATATGGTGTAAAAGTTAATTTATTTCAATAATTCAACTAGAATATGGTGTAAAAGTTAACTTATTTCAATAATTCAACTAGAATATGGTGTAAAAGTAAATTTATTTCAATAATTCAACTAGAATATGGTGTAAAAGTTAATTTATTTCAATAATTCAACTAGAATATGGTGTAAAAGGTAATTTATTTCAATAATTCAACTAGAATATGGTGTAAAAGTTCATTTATTTCAATAATTCAACTAGAATATGGTGTAAAAGTTAACTTATTTCAATAATTCAACTAGAATATGGTGTAAAAGTTAATTTATTTCAATAATTCAACTAGAATATGGTGTAAAAGTTAATTTATTTCAATAATTCAACTAGAATATGGTGTAAAAGTTAATTTATTTCAATAATTCAACTAGAATATGGTGTAAAAGTTAACTTATTTCAATAATTCAACTAGAATATGGTGTAAAAGTTAATTTATTTCAATAATTCAACTAGAATATGGTGTAAAAGTTAATTTATTTCAATAATTCAACTAGAATATGGTGTAAAAGTTAATTTATTTCAATAATTCAACTAGAATATGGTGTAAAAGTTAATTTATTTCAATAATTCAACTAGAATATGGTGTAAAAGTTAATTTATTTCAATAATTCAACTAGAATATGGTGTAAAAGTTAACTTATTTCAATAATTCAACTAGAATATGGTGTAAAAGTTAATTTATTTCAATAATTCAACTAGAATATGGTGTAAAAGTTAATTTATTTCAGTAATTCAACTAGAATATGGTGTAAAAGTTAATTTATTTCAGTAATTCAACTAGAATATGGTGTAAAAGTTAATTTATTTCAGTAATTCAACTAGAATATGGTGTAAAAGTTTACTTATTTCAATAATTCAACTAGAATATGGTGTAAAAGTTAATTTATTTCAATAATTCAACTAGAATATGGTGTAAAAGTTAATTTATTTCAATAATTCAACTAGAATATGGTGTAAAAGTTAATTTATTTCAATAATTCAACTAGAATATGGTGTAAAAGTTAATTTATTTCAATAATTCAACTAGAATATGGTGTAAAAGTTAACTTATTTCAATAATTCAACTAGAATATGGTGTAAAAGTTAATTTATTTCAATAATTCAACTAGAATATGGTGTAAAAGTTAATTTATTTCAATAATTCAACTAGAATATGGTGTAAAAGTTAATTTATTTCAATAATTCAACTAGAATATGGTGTAAAAGTTAATTTATTTCAATAATTCAACTAGAATATGGTGTAAAAGTTAATTTATTTCAATAATTCAACTAGACTATGGTGTAAAAGTTAATTTATTTCAATAATTCAACTAGAATATGGTGTAAAAGTTAATTTATTTCAATAATTCAACTAGAATATGGTGTAAAAGTTAATTTATTTCAATAATTCAACTAGAATATGGTGTAAAAGTTAATTTATTTCAATAATTCAACTAGAATATGGTGTAAAAGTTAACTTATTTCAATAATTCAACTAGAATATGGTGTAAAAGTTAACTTATTTCAATAATTCAACTAGAATATGGTGTAAAAGTTAACTTATTTCAATAATTCAACTAGAATATGGTGTAAAAGTTAAGTTATTTCAATAATTCAACTAGAATATGGTGTAAAAGTTAAGTTATTTCAATAATTCAACTAGAATATGGTGTAAAAGTTAACTTATTTCAATAATTCAACTAGAATATGGTGTAAAAGTTAACTTATTTCAATAATTCAACTAGAATATGGTGTAAAAGTTTACTTATTTCAATAATTCAACTAGAATATGGTGTAAAAGTTAACTTATTTCAATAATTCAACTAGAATATGGTGTCAAAGTTTACTTATTTCAATAATTCAACTAGAATATGGTGTAAAAGTTAATTTATTTCAATAATTCAACTAGAATATGGTGTAAAAGTTAACTTATTTCAATAATTCAACTAGAATATGGTGTAAAAGTTAAATTTATTTCAATAATTCAACTAGAATATGGTGTAAAAGTTAATTTATTTCAATAATTCAACTAGAATATGGTGTAAAAGTTTACTTATTTCAATAATTCAACTAGAATATGGTGTAAAAGTTAACTTATTTCAATAATTCAACTAGAATATGGTGTAAAGGTTAATTTATTTCAATAATTCAACTAGAATATGGTGTAAAAGTTAACTTATTTCAATAATTCAACTAGAATATGGTGTAAAAGTTAATTTATTTCAATAATTCAACTAGAATATGGTGTAAAAGTTAACTTATTTCAATAATTCAACTAGAATATGGTGTAAAAGTTAATTTATTTCAATAATTCAACTAGAATATGGTGTAAAGGTTAATTTATTTCAATAATTCAACTAGAATATGGTGTAAAAGTTAATTTATTTCAGTAATTCAACTAGAATATGGTGTAAAAGTTTACTTATTTCAATAATTCAACTAGAATATGGTGTAAAAGTTAACTTATTTCAATAATTCAACTAGAATATGGTGTAAAAGTTTACTTATTTCAATAATTCAACTAGAATATGGTGTAAAAGTTAATTTATTTCAATAATTCAACTAGAATATGGTGTAAAAGTTAATTTATTTCAATAATTCAACTAGAATATGGTGTAAAAGTTAATTTATTTCAATAATTCAACTAGAATATGGTGTAAAAGTTAATTTATTTCAATAATTCAACTAGAATATGGTGTAAAAGTTAATTTATTTCAATAATTCAACTAGAATATGGTGTAAAAGTTAATTTATTTCAATAATTCAACTAGAATATGGTGTAAAAGTTTACTTATTTCAATAATTCAACTAGAATATGGTGTAAAAGTTTACTTATTTCAACAATTCAACTAGAATATGGTGTAAAAGTTAATTTATTTCAATAATTCAACTAGAATATGGTGTAAAAGTTAATTTATTTCAATAATTCAACTAGAATATGGTGTAAAGGTTAATTTATTTCAATAATTCAACTAGAATATGGTGTAAAAGTTAATTTATTTCAATAATTCAACTAGAATATGGTGTAAAAGTTAATTTATTTCAATAATTCAACTAGAATATGGTGTAAAAGTTTACTTATTTCAATAATTCAACTAGAATATGGTGTAAAAGTTAATTTATTTCAATAATTCAACTAGAATATGGTGTAAAAGTTAATTTATTTCAATAATTCAACTAGAATATGGTGTAAAAGTTAATTTATTTCAATAATTCAACTAGAATATGGTGTAAAAGTTAATTTATTTCAATAATTCAACTAGAATATGGTGTAAAAGTTAATTTATTTCAATAATTCAACTAGAATATGGTGTAAAAGTTAATTTATTTCAATAATTCAACTAGAATATGGTGTAAAAGTTAACTTATTTCAATAATTCAACTAGAATATGGTGTAAAGGTTAATTTATTTCAATAATTCAACTAGAATATGGTGTAAAAGTTAATTTATTTCAATAATTCAATTAGAATATGGTGTAAAAGTTAATTTATTTCAATAATTCAACTAGAATATGGTGTAAAAGTTAATGAAAATACGGTACAAATCGTGTCCCGTATTAGTTCAATACGGGACGCAACATTTTTTTCTCAAATAAAGGACAATTCCGTATTTTACGGGACGGGTGGCGACCCTACGTGCACTGGGTGACGGCTCGGCAGAGGTTGTGCTTTCTTTCTTTCATTTACGAGTTCAAACTGCGGCTGCAGCAGCAAAGCCGAACCCTGAACTTCATCATTAAAGAGCCAGCGGCCTCTGGCAGCTCCTTTTACTGGTGCTAGAGAAGTGAAGGAGCGCGACGCCCACCGGTATTGATGCCTCCTGACCAGAGCCCTAAAATATTTTGCACTGGGCTCATTGCACAATAGGAAAAAGCTGTGATCAATGGCTCGTGCTTTCATAGTTCAGTCTGCAGCAGCTGCAGCTCCTGAGGCGTTTATAATTTATGGAGCGATGGGGGCGTTCACCTTGCTGCGCTCAGCCCTTGTCGGTTCTATAAATCATTTGTACGCAGCTTTGAATAAATGATCTGTGGCCGGAGCTGCAGATGAAGTTCTGATCTACTGAGCAGAGCAGCAGCTCATAAAGCAGCTTTTAGCTTCTGCTTCTTTGGGCTCGGACGAGCAGGAAAATCTGGATTTGATTGAAAAAGCATCCCAGAATCAAATGGTTATTTTTACTTAAAAGAGCAGCAGTCTGAGGTTGCAGACATTTCACCAAGGCTAACCTGATAAACTGTGTCAAACGTCAGGCAAAAAGATTATGCTAATGTCATTGGTAGATATAACTGATTTAAAATAAATAATAAAAATAATGTCTGAAATTGAAACCTCCTACACTGCAAAAACTCAAAATCTTAACAAGAATATTTGTCTTATTTCTAGTTAAAATGTCTAATTTTTTTAGTCAAAAAATCTCATTACACTTAAAATATAAAATATATATAATATAAAATAAGTAGAAAAATCTGCCAGTGGAACAATATTTTTTTTCTTGCAATGAGAAGATAAATCTTGTCCCACTGGCAGATTTTTCTACTTATTTCAAGTGAAAATCTACTTGAAACAGGTGAACATTGTCAAATAACAAGTTATTTTTCTGGTAATGATTCTTGTTTTAAGTGTAATGAGATTTTTTTTGACTAAAAATGAGACATTTCAACTAGAAATAAGACAAAAATTGTTAAGATTTTGAGTTTTTGCAGTGTGTGTACAGGACTGTCTCAGAAAATAAGAATATTGTGATAAAGTACTTTATTTTCTGTAATGATTTTCACTTGAAATAAGTAGGAAAAAAATCTCATTACACTAAAACAAGACTCATCACTGGAAAAAACAACAATTTTCACCTGTTTCAAGTAGATTTTCCCTTAAAATAAGTAGAAAAATCTGCCAGTGGAACAAGATTTTTTTGCTTGTAATGAGAAGATAAATTTTGTCCCACTGGCAGATTTTTCTTATTTCTTATTTTTTTACTTATTTCAAGTGAACATTTACTTGAAACAGGCGAACATTGTCAAATAACAAGTTATTTTTCTGGTAATGACTCTTGTTTTAAGTGTAATGAGATTTTTTGACTAAAAATGAGACATTTTAACTAGAAATAAGACAAATATTCCTGGTAAGATGTTGAGTTTTTGCAGTGTAGAACTCATTACAAAATAATGTTAAAAAAGGAAAAATACATTTCTAAACATAATGCTCATCAAAATAAGAATCTTTACAAGTTTTTACTGTCAATATAAACTCCTGTTGTTTCTATAGAGACCAAAGTTTTCATCTCACTAAATCTTAATCAGATATATATATTTTTTCATGCCACTATTACACTGCAAAAACTCAAAAGTCTTACCAGGAATATTTGTCTTATTTCTAGTTAAAATGTCAAATTTTTAGTCAAAAAAATCTCATTACACTTCAAACAAGAGTCATTACCAGAAAAATAACTTGTTAATTGACAATTTTCACCGGTTTCAAGTACATTTTCACTTGAAATAAGTAGAAAAATCTGCCAGTGGGACGAGATTTATCTTCTCATTACAAGCAAAAAAATCTTGTTCCACTGGCAGATTTTTCTACTTATTTTAAGTGAAAATCTACTTGAAACAGGTGAAAATTGTTGTCTTTTCCAGTGATGAGTCTTGTTTTAAATGTAATGAGATTTTTTGACTAAATATGAGACATTTTAACTAGAAATAAGACAAATATTCTTGTTAAGATTTTGAGTTTTTGCAGTGAATTGCAACAACACACCATCACAGTTTTGGGTAAAACTACAAAACACAGTAACGCTGCAGGATGTGTGTGCAGCGCCGTTAGACGCTCAGCCGAGCAGATCAGCCGGTCGAGATTGTACGACTGGATTAGGAAAGAATCATCTTTCACAAGGATTTATAGATACAATGGCTCATGATTATCGTTTTCCATCAGAGAGATTTCTGTGCTGCTCTTTGGGAGATGAAAAGGAAAGTTAAGCTCACCTATTGCCTCTTTTCATCTACCACTTGATTCCTAGTAAGCCTCGCTGTCTCCATTTACCCATGTGTTTTCACTTTTAAATATCCGATTACATTCATGGCAGCAGAGATACAGTAAGACGTGAAGAGTTGCACCAGTACGAGGCAGTAACACATAATCCCAATACTGATGTTTTATTTTTATGAGATGATGCTGAAATAGAATCACTGATTCTCTACCATGGCAATTTATGGCCAGCAAAAATGAGGACAAATAATTATAAATATCATAAATATTTAAGTAAAACAGGCAGTGTTTAATTCACTTTTTCAATTCAGCAGAGGGTGTCTGCAAGTTTTCCATCAGCTTGATCTTTTCTCTTGTAGTATCGACTTATTTCTGGAGGTTTTCAACAAAGATAACACTCAATCACACAGCGCATTAAAATACCTTCAAACTGGACTTTTTTTTTTTTTTCTTTTTCTTTTTTTTTCCTTTTTTTTCTTCTTTTTTTTCCTTTTTTTTCTTTTTTTTTCTTCCTTCAAACTGGACTTTAAATACGATAGCGTTCACATAACAGCAACTGTTTAACGCTGATCAGACTACACTGCAAAAACTCCTTTCTACAAAAGTGAAAAGGCCTTTTTTCAAGGAAATTAGAAGAATATTTTGCTACTTTTAAGAATTCTAGTCAATAAATGTTTGATTATCCCATTGGTTAAGATATTTTTGCTTAAGATGAGGCACTTTTTCTGAAAGGGCTGTTTTTGCAGTTTAGTCACACAAGCTCTACACTGCAAAAACTCAAAATCTTAACAAGAATATTTGTCTTATTTCTAGTAAAAATTTCTCATTTTTAGTCAAAAAATCTCATTACACTTAAAACAAGACTCATCACTGGAAAAAACAACAATTTTCACCTGTTTCAAGTAGATTTTCACTTAAAATAAGTAGAAAAATCTGCCAGTGGAACAAGATTTTTTTTGCTTGTAATTGGACAAGATTTAACTTCTCTAATCTTGTCAATCTTGGCAGATTTTTCTACTTATTTCAAGTGAAAATTTACTTGAAACAGGTGAAAATTGTCCAATAACAATTCATTTTTCTGATAATTACTCTTTTTTTCAGTGTAATGAGATTTTTTTACTCAAAATGAGACATTTTAACTTGAAATAAGACAAATATTCCTGGTAAGATTTTGAGTTTTTGCAGTGTATGGTAAAAGCAGGCTCTGCAAAAGACTTAAAACACAAAAACAAACAACAAAGATCCTGAGGTTTTCACCAAACAACAAACAGCCCATTCTGATAGCATGTGATTGGATCTTCCCAATCTGCAAAAACCACAGGAACCTCCAGGAACCCTCAGATTATTTTTGCTGTTGCCCAGAACTGCTCCGAGCTCTGCACTGCAAAAATCAAAACCTTAACAAGAATATTTGTCTTATTTCTAGTTAAAATGTCTCATTTTTAGTCAAAAAAAAATCTCATTACACTTAAAACAAGACTCATCACTGGAAAAAAACTACAATTTTCACCTGTTTCAAGTAGATTTTCTCTTAAAATAAGTGGAACAAGATTTTTTTACTTGTAATGAGAAGATAAATCTTGTCCCACTGGCAGATTTTTCTACTTATTTCAAGTGAAAATTTACTTGAAACAGGTGAAAATTGTCAAATAACAAGTTATTTTTCTGGTAATGACTCTTGTTTTAAGTGTAATGAGATTTTTTGACTAAAAATTAGACATTTTAACTAGAATTAAGACAAATATTCTTGTTAAGATTTTGAGTTTTTGCAGTGGGAACCTTGTGGCTGACTGTTGTTTCTTTCTCAACGTAAATATCCACCACGCTCAATACCAAAACCTCCAAACCGCATAAGACCCCGTATTTGGTGCATACAGTAGCAGTGCAGCCCACACCGTACTGGGCAGACGATAATAAAACATCTGAGTGGTAATAAAATAAGATAACAGGACCTTCTGCAGAGCTGTCCTAGTGAAACTACTGGCACTGCTTTATAAATAATATCCACTTAAAGGGAACATTTAATACCAAATCCAGGCCTCTTCATAAATGTATTCATTGCTCTGATGTGAGTTACCAGTGAAAATAGTGAAATAGACCTCCTGCAGGGAAGAGCTGCCTGTCTCACAAGCATGAACTCCCAGTGTAAGAAAGAAATGAGTTCTTACACTGACTGGTTTGTCAGCGTTCTTTGAGCATCACATGTTCCCGCAGCGCAGAGTAGCTCAGTTTAGGCCCGTACAGGTTTAGCATGGTTATATCTGACTCTAGTTTGGATACTGCAACATAACGGTGCAGAAAACTGGGACGATGTGGATTAGTTCTTTTGCCACACTGCAAAAACTCTAAATCTTACAAGGAATATTTGTCTTATTTCTAGTTAAAATGTCTCACTTTTAGTCAAAAAAAATCTTATTACACTTAAAACAAGAGTCATTACCAGAAAAATAACTTGTCATTTGACAATTTTCACCTGTTTCAAGTAAATTTTCACTTGAAATAAGTAGAAAAATCTGCCAGTGGAACAAGATTTATCTTCTCATTACAAGCTAAAAAATCTTGTTCCACTGGCAGATTTTTCTACTTATTTCAAGTGAAAATTTACTTGAAACAGGTGAAAAATGTCAAATAAGTTATTTTTCTGGTAATGACTCTTGTTTTAAGTGTAATGAAATTTTTTGACTAAAAATGAGACATTTTAACTAGAAATAAGACAAATATTCCCGGTAAGACTTTGAGTTTTTGCAGTGTAATAGTGGCATGAAAAAAAATATAGTCTAGTGAGATGAAAACTTTTGTCTCTATAGAAACAACAGGAGTTTATATTGACAGTAAAAACTTGTAAAGGTTCTTATTTTGATGATCATTTTGTTTAGAAGTGAATTTTTCCTTTTTTTAACATTATTTTGTAATGAGTTCTACACTGCAAAAACTCCAAATCTTACCAGGAATATTTGTCTTATTTCTAGTTAAAATGTCTAATTTTTAGTCAAAAAATCTCATTACACTTAAAACAAGAGTCATTACCAGAAAAATAACTTGTTATTTGACAAATTTCACCTATTTCAAGTAAATTTTCACTTGAAATAAGTAGAAAAATCTGCCAGTGGGACAAGATTTATCTTCTCATTACAAGCAAAAAAAATCTTGTTCCACTGGCAGATTTTTCTACTTATTTTAAGTGAAAATCTACTTGAAACAGGTGAAAATTGTTGTTTTTTCCAGTGATGAGTCTTGTTTTAAGTGTAATGAGATTTTTTTTACTAAAATGAGACATTTTAACTAGAAATAAGACAAATATTCTTGTTAAGATGTTGAGTTTTTGCAGTGTAATGAACCATTCCATATTCTTTAGTGGAAACATGGCCTTTTAAGAGAAAGTGCACGTCTCTACTGCATAGACCACTTCTCCACAACCTGCCAGTGTAAAATTGATTTATTTGAGGATGAATTTTCCCTACAAAACAAACACCAAAAAAAAAACAACCAAAAAACATATGTTTAACTTTTGGATTCATGAATCTTTTGCATTTTATGGCTACACGTACAATAATAAAACATCAGTGTTTTTATTGATTTATTTTCTATAATGACTCTCATTTTAGTAAACTGTCATTATTGTCTAATGCTGCATTCTGTTTGCATTTGGAAGAAGGGGCTCGGGTCAACGTAATATCTGTTGAAAACTGGAGAAAACGGAATGTGGAGCATTTGATTTGGCATGACAAGAGGAAATCAGCAAAAAACAGGATTCCAGGAGAGTTTTTCTTGTACTGTATTGCATAACAAAACTGTGCTGGTAGGCAACAATAAGAAGTAAGGGTACAGACTAAAGCGTATTAAATGTGACAAAAAAATACAAAAATGCTCAAAAAACAGAACATAAAATAAACCACAGCTTAACTGTGAAGACTCCATTTGTCATTTCCAGCTTTGAAACTCAGAATACAAATGATTTGCTCTCAAAACTCAAGTTAATATCCTTTTTTTGTTTCAAATTGAGTCAGCTTCATCTGTACACTGCAAAAACTCAAAATCTTAACAAGAATATTTGTCTTATTTCTAGTTAAAATTTAATTTTTAGTCAAAAAATGTCATTACACTTAAAACAAGACTCATCACTGGAAAAAAAAACCATTTTCACCTGTTTCAAGTAGATTTTCACTTAAAATATGTAGAAAAATCTGCCAGTGGAACAAGATTTTTTTGCTTGTAATGAGAAGATAAATCTTGTCCCACTGGCAGATTTTTCTACTTATTTCAAGTGAAAATCTACTTGAAACAGGTGGAAATTGTCAAATAATAAGTTATTTTTCTGGTAATGACTCTTGTTTTAAGTGTAATGAGATTTTTGACTAAAAATTAGACATTTTAACTAGAAATAAGGAAAAATCAGGCAAAAAAGATTATGCTAATTTCATTGGTAGATATAACTGATTTAAAAAAATATATATAATAATAAAAAAAATCTGAAATTGAAACCTCCTACACTGCAAAAACTCAAAATCTTAACAAGAATATTTGTCTTATTTCTAGTTAAAATGTCTAATTTTTTAGTCAAAAAATCTCATTGAACTTAAAGCAAGACTCATCGCTGGAAAAAAACTTGAAACTTACTTGAAACAGGTGAAAATTGTCTAATAATAATAATAATAATAATATTAATAATAATAATAAATAATACTTTTCTGGTAATGACTCTTGTTTTAAGTGTAATGAGATTTTTTTGACTAAAAATGAGACATTTTAACTAGAAATAAGACGAATATTCCTGGTAAGATTTTAAGTTTTTGCAGTGCAACTTGCTTTTTAATAAATAACGACATCAACCCAAACCCCAAGTTCGTTCTTTCAAATGCAAAAGGACCAGAGCATCAGTGTTTCTGCAGTTCCCTATTCTGTTGATCTTCAGTTCTTCTTTTCCTTTCCTCTCATCTCATAACTGACCCGTCTCATCCCGGTGTTTTCTTCTCTCTCCATCCCTCCCCTCCTCCCCCCCACAAACCCCAACATACCAAACCACCATCGCTGCAAAAACAGGACGAGAAGTACTGGAGCCGGCGCGTGAAGAACAACGAGGCGGCCAAGCGCTCGCGGGACGCCCGGCGGCTGAAGGAGAACCAGATCTCGGTGCGCGCCGCCTTCCTGGAGCGGGAGAACCAGACGCTCCGCCAGGAGGTGGCCGACATGAGGAAAGAGCTGGGCCGCTGCAGGAACGTCATCAACAAGTACGAGAGCCGCCACGGAGACTTGTGAGGCGGAGGAGGACAAACGTGGCAAAAAAAAGACGGAGGATGGAGGGACGGGGACGGGGATATGGAAGAGGAGAGGGTGAAGGGTGCAAGGCAAACCCAACAAGAGCAGCACTTTAGTTGTGAGGGGGGGGTAGATCTGCAGGAACAATGTGTGACACCTCGCGCTAGCTAGTGTTTTAGCGTGCCCGCCGTGCTGCAGGACGTCATGAAAACACGGCAACACGGCCATCCTTTTCCCCCCCAAGTTTGACTCTCCAGTTTGCACATGCTGCTTCGGTGAAACCCCCACAACCACGTACTGTTACCGTGACCTCTGACCCCCCCGGGACCTTCCGGTGCCGGTGCCGGCGTCGCTAACGCCGCACGGTGTCGCACGGCGTTTCTGCAGGTAGTGCGATCCGGCTGCCTCTGGCCAGTTCCAACAGGGTGTTAAAATTCACAATATGCCAGTGAAATCTCACTTTTTTTAAGCTTAAAAGTAATGGACACAAGCCAGGGGGGAAGTCAGATGTGAATTTTATTTCTATAGATTGCTAGTGCAAAAACAAAAGTATATTTTTGAACTTGGCAAGAAAGAAAGAAAGAAAAGTGAGAGTAGTCCAGCAATGATGAGGCAGAGGAAGAAACGGTGCAGGGATTTCGTCCATAACGCAAAGAGATTTTGGAAAAGGATAATTGTATATTTTTCTATAAGCATAGATATTAAAGAGGAGGATTTTGGAGATCACTTTTTGTATATTTTCTATACGGGGCGGGGAGCTGGACGGTGACAGGGCCACACTATGTGCTTTTCCTCGCAGCTGTTCGTCACCAAACACTTTTCAATCTTACTGCGTTGGTTGGTCAGAGGTTTTAATGGAGAATGTATCACGGTTGAATCAGGTATTTCATATACGGCGCGAGACGAGGCGAGGTATCTTACTCACGACTGTTCTCTGTGTGAGAGAGGGAGTGGAGCGGCGAGAGGGAACGAAACAAAAACCTGTATAGTTTTAAGAAACTTTTGTGTTATTTGTTTTTTCCTCGTGAGCTCATTTAAACACTTGAGTTATTTCCTTCTATTTGATTCCGTGTATGACTTTAAATACTTGCAGGGCTTTTATTTTTCGAAGGTCGAGAGTGAAAGGAAAGAAAAATGAGGACATAACCATCAAAATAGCTGGATACGAGCAGATGCTTCAGGATGAAAAAGAAAAAGAAGACTCAAAAAACTCAAAATCTTAACAAGAATATTTGTCTTATTTCTAGTTAAAATGTCTCATTTTTAGTCAAAGAATCTCATTACTCTTAAAACAAGACTCATCACTGGAAAAAACAACAATTTTCACCTGTTTCAAGTAGATTTTCACTTAAAATAAGTAGAAAAATCTGCCAGTGGAACAAGATTTTTTTGCTTGTAATGAAACGATAAATCTTGTTCCACTGGCAGATTTTTCTACTTATTTCAAGTGAAAATTTACTTAAAAACAGGTGAAAATTGTCAAATAACAAGTTATTTTTCTGGTAATGACTCTTCTTTTAAATGTAATGAGATTTGTTTGACTAAAAATGAGACATTTTAACTAGAAATAAGACGAATATTCCTGGTAAGATTTTAAGTTTTTGCAGTGCAACTTGGTTTTTACCAAATAACAACGTCAACCCAAACCCCAAGTTTGTTCTTTCAAATGCAAAAGGACCAGAGCATCAGTGTTTCTGCAGTTCCCTATTCTGTTGATCTTCAGTTCTTCTTTTCCTTTTCTCTCATCTCAAAGAAAAGTGAGGACATAACCATCAAAATAGCTGGATACGAGCAGATGCTTCAGGATTAAAAAGAAAAAGAAGATGGATGCGTCTTTGCTCACGTGTACTCTCTCACATCTGCTCTTCAATCATGTCCAGGAAGTGCAAAAACGCAACACTAACTTGTTAAAGTTGGATGTGCAAAGATCGGACAGTGACTGAAACCTTCAGCATGCAAACACACACACACACACACACACACACTCATGCAAAGTGTGGTTTTAACCCTTATCGTTGTTGTGGATGTTGTTATGGACTTCTCTGGTGCTGATCTGACCTGATCCTCCACCTGCACACACACACACACGAGTTATATTTGCACATGGAAACACACACACACACATCTCAAACACAATACTGAACTGCCTATACCTTTTCTCCATCTTTTATTCCTATTTGTTTATTTTTTTCTCTTTTTTTTGTTGCATATTGTATTGATGAATCATATATATAGATTTACACAAAAACACTTGTCTATACCTCTCCCAGAAACTTTACCCATCGAGAAAGAGAAATGCACCCGCTACTGTACCATACAACTGTACTTTTGAACATTTAAGTATTCTCTCACTAGATATATAAATATATATGTGTATACGATATATGCTTGAATTATGTGATTATAGTTGTAACATAAATAATTGAATATATTACAGAAAACCTATTGGAATCATTTTGTCAGTTCTCTCTCAGGTGTTTTTGTCTGAGGTATTAAATATTTATAATACTACTAATAAAAAAAAGCAAAAAAAAAACAAAAAAAAACAGACACACACACTTTGGTCTAATACCAGAATTTGTGATTTATTTTCTATTTTCTGCTGTTTTGTTGTTATGGTTTTAGCCCAGTTTTTAATGAAGTCACCAGCATGGGACTAAGAAGTTTCGGCGCAGACCAACTGACTGTTTCCTAAACTCCACCCCCCCCAGTTAAAGATGCTCTGCCTGTCAAGCTTTGTGTTTTAGGACTCAATAAGATCAAAAAATGGATGTTGTCATCTGCAGTTAAAGTTGAAGCCGACGTGGAAGTGCCTTAAAGTGCAATACATCTGACGGCCACCGGGATGGAGGGAGATTTGTGTCTTAATTATTGAATCAAAAAAAAGATTGCTTCAATCAAAAAATAAATCAATAAAAAATAATTAAAAAAAAGAAAAAAGATATTTGTCACTCAAACATGTCTGAAGAAGAATCCGCCCACTGCAGGATCTTTGTGTCAAAATGATTCAATAAAAAAAAAAAAGAATTCAAAACTTTTTTCTCTTCAATAAAAAAAAAATAATTTCAAATCGAAAAAAAATATTTTTAATTAAAAAAAAAGTGTTCAAATGCAATTTTTTGGTCTCAAATATTTTTTTGCATTCAAACACTTTTTTTCTTTGATTGAAAAAGTTTTTTTCATTGAAGTGATTTTTTTTTTAATTGAAAATATTTTTTTATTTTTTATTTTTTGAAGCAACTTCTTTTTTGATTAAATGATAAAGACACAAATGTCCTACCCATAATATGGCCCAAACACAAAAAAACACTACTTCAATCAAAAATGACTTCACTTCTATCAAAGAAAACATTTCCAATCAAAGAAGTGTTCAAATGCATTTTTTTGAGTCTCAAATATTTTTTTGCATTCAAACACTTTTTTCTTTGATTGAATTATTTTTTTTTTGATTGAAGTGAATTTTTTTTTAATTGAAATATATTTTTTGATTGAAACAATATTTTTTTTGATCGAATAATTAAGACACAAATCTACCTCCATACACCGGGAGCTCCAACAGTTTCCCATTCAGAAAGTACCACAGTGATTGAAAGTGATTGAAAGTGCTTTGCAGCGACACAGATTCACAGACCGACATCACACTAACCGCTGGAAGCCGTAGGGAAACAATTCAAAGAGGGTTTGACACCAGTCGTCCTTTTTAAACGTATCATCCAGCACAGAACATGGCTAAATATATTGCATTAAGCTGCACTGCAAAAACTCAAAATCTTAACAAGAATATTTGTCTTATTTCTAGTTTAAATGTCTCATTTTTAGTCCTAAAAATCTCATTACACTTAAAACAAGACTGATCAATGGAAAAACAACAATTTTCACCTGTTTCAAGTAGATTTTCACTTAAAATAAGTAGAAAAATCTCCCAGTGGAACAAGATTTTTTTGCTTGTAATCAGAAGATAAATCTTGTCCCACTGGCAGATTTTTCTACTTATTTCAAGTGAAAATTTACTTGAAACAGGTGAAAATTGTCAAATAAGTTATTTTTCTGGTAATGACTCTTGTTTTAAGTGCAATGAGATTTTTTGACTAAAAATGAGACAAATATTTCTGGTAAGAGTTTGAGTTTTTTACAGTGTGATTACCATGTTATTATCATTTAGGTCTCAAAACCTTTGGTCAAATTCATAATCCTACAAGTCCAGTTGAACAAATATTGCTTAAATCCTCCCGGTGGGACCCGAATAAGTGCTGAAAATGACAAAGAAAACAAAGAAACTGCCTCAAAACTGGACCACAGCGCTTTCACTCTGGGGGGATTCAGGCTCAGTAATACAAGTTCCAGTCGATATTCAAATGTTCAGTGGTGGTTGTCCTTCTGAAAACTACGACGGAGTATTAGGGTCAAACTAAGAAAAAAAAAAAAGGAAATTACGAAAATAAAGTCATAATAATATGAGAATAAAGTCGTAAAATTACGAGGATAAAGTCGTAATATTTTGAGAATAAAGTCGTAATATTTTGAGAATAAAGTCGTAATATTTTGAGAATAAAGACGTAATATTGCGAGAATAAAGTCGTAAAATTTTTAGAATAAAGTCGTAATATTTTGAGAATAAAGTCGTGAAATTTTTAGAATAAAGTCGTAATATTTTGAGAATAAAGTCGTGAAATTTTTAGAATAAAGTCGTAATATTTTGAGAATAAAGACGTAATATTGCGAGAATAAAGACGTAATATTGCGAGAATAAAGTCGTAAAATTACGAGAATAAAGTCGTAATATTTTGAGAATAAAGTCGTAATATTTTGAGAATAAAGTCGTAATATTTTGAGAATAAAGATGTAATATTGCGAGAATAAAGTCGTAAAATTACGAGAATAAAGTCGATATATTTTGAGAATAAAGTCGTAAAATTACGAGAATAAAGTCGTAATATTACGAGAATAAAGTCGTAAAATTACGAGAATAAAGTTGTAATATTTTGAGAATAAAGTCATAATATTTTGAGAATAAAGTCGTAATATTACGAGAATAAAGTCGTAATATTTTGAGAATAAAGTCGTAATATTTTGAGAATAAAGTCGTAATATTACGAGAATAAAGTCGTAATATTAAATATATTATAAATATATAAATATAACTTCACAAGATGCTCAATATTCAACATTTTAACACACTCTTCCTGTTAGAGTTCTCATAAATTAAAACTTTATTCTTGTAATATTACGACTTTATTCTCGTAATGTTACGACTTTATTCTCGCAACATTATGACTTTATTCTCGTAATTTTACGACTTTATTCTCATTATATTATGACTTTATTCTCGTAATTTCCAATTTTTTTTTTGTCTTAGTTTGGCCCTAATACTCCGTCGTAGAAAACAGTTCCTTTCATAGATATTTATTCATGTCAAATCACCTTGTTGTCCAAATACGGGAGCTTCTCTCTCCCTGGCGATGACCAGTTTTACTGTTGGAATATAAATATTTCTTAAACTGTCTGAGATCTTGATTGGCGTCTTGCTCTGCCAGCATCAGTCTGACCTTCTGATCTTTTCCCGTTAGTGATTTTGTGCATTTTTCCCCTACAGTATCCAATGACATGCTTTTTTTGCTTTGCTTCAGTTTTAGGAGCAATCTAAAATAGGATTAGCATGTTCCTCTGTCTGACAGTTAATATGTGTAAAGAAGCCGGTGCCGGCGCTGCCCAGTCCCCCAAGTTACGACCAAGTTTCAAGTTTGTATTCATTTTTTTCTTAATTCCAATGTTTGTATTATACTCTACTGCCACAGGTGGACATTAGTTTTAATTTCAAACATATTTTACAGTGGTTTCAATTTTTTTTTTACAGTATTTTTTTCAATATATTTATATTAGATATCTATTTTTTTCATTGTTTATGAGATTTCTTTGAAATTGATCCCAAAGATATCGTTTGCCACTATTGTTGTCATGCTAGTTGTCGTGTGGAGATCCATGTAAACTGTTGTTAATATTTAGAACTACCTTTTTATTGTTACAGTTATATTGTAGTTGGTATAAAGAACCTTCAGCATATGTATTACTGTATTTTTTTTTTTCCAACTGAGAAATAATTTCAGATCACAATAAATAATGAAAGATCACAAAGGTCAAAGGTCAAAGGTCAGGACGGGGGCAGATGAAATGCTGGCCAGACGTCTCAAGATGATTTGATCAACAAACACCTGGATAAAGTGGGAAAATGGGAATATCCTCAAAAAGACAGCTGAATTACAGTCTGCGTTGCATTTGCCGTCGTGGTTTAGCAGCAAATATAAATGCAAACCGTTTTAGTCAATAATGAAATCCAGAGCTTGACAGGCCTGATACTTACACTGCAAAAACTCAAAATCTTACCAGGAAAATTTGTCTTATTTGTAGTTAAAATGTCTCATTTTTAGTCAAAAAATCTTATTACACTTAAAACAAGACTCATCACTGGAAAAAACAACAATTTTCACCTGTTTCAAGTAGATTTTCACTTGAAATAAGTAGAAAAATCTGCCAGTGGAACAAGATTTATCTTCTCATTACAAGCAAAAAAACCTTGTTCCACTGGCAGATTTTTCTACTTATTTCAAGTGAAAATCTACTTGAAACAGGTGAAAATTGTTGTTTTTTCCGCCCACTGCAGGATGTTTGTGGCAAAATGATTCAATAAAAAAAAAGAATTCAAAACTTTTTTCTCTTCAATAAAAAAAAAAATTTAAATCGAAAAAAAAATATTTTTAATAAAAAAAAAAAGTGTTCAAATGCAATTTTTTGGTCTCAAATATTTTTTTGCATTCAAACACTTTTTTTCTTTGATTGAAAAAGTTTTTTTTTATTGAAGTGATTTTTTTTTTATTGAAAATATTTTTTTCTTTTTGAAGCAACTTCTTTTTTGATTAAATGATAAAGACACAAATGTCCTACCCATAATATGGCCCAAACACAAAACACTACTTCAATCAAAAAAGTTGCAAACAAAAAAACAAAAAACAAACAAAAACAAACAACAAAAAAACAAAAAAAACTTCACTTCTATCAAAGAAAACATTTCCAATCAAAGAAAAACAGTGTTCAAATGCAGTCTTGTTTTAAGTGTAATGAGATTTTTTTTTACTAAAAATGAGACATTTTAACTAGAAATAAGACAGATATTCCTGTTAAGATCTTGAGTTTTTGCAGTGTGCAGCCATAACGCTGTGATTGGACAGTCACTGAATGGGGGCGGGGTTTAGTGGATGGTCATAAACAAAAGTTTTTAATTACAGATGGCAACTATACATTTTTTTTATCTACTATACAGTCACATTTGCAAGTGTTTTGATTGCTCTTGTAGATATGATGTTCTTCTCCGTGGTGTCATGCTGCTTGTTTTCTTCAGGGGAAGCTGAAAATTGATCCTCGCACAAATAACCCCTTTTATTCTCAAAGTCAACTTTCCATGGATTGCTCATGAGCCCATACAACCTCTTTCTTTTTTTTTTTGTCGTCTTTTTTTTTTCTTCTTCCTGAATATGAGACACAAACTTTTGAACTGAAATAAAATAGGTCTCAGAGGTGTGTGCTTTCTTATGAAATCTGGGATTTGGGATTTTCTTCACACACGTTTCAGAAACTTTTTGACAGTGCTATTTTTCTATGTAATTGTGAATTTGCTGAGCGTGTTGCGACTTTTTTCTGGCGGGCGTTTGAGGCCCAACTTTCCACGTGGTGGCAGTGACAGTTTGCTGCTTTACAGTAAAACGGCATTGCGGGTAATAATAATGACTACAACAATAATAACGATGACAATAATGTACACAGCCTTGTTATTTCTTCTTGAACTTTGTGGAATCTCAGCTCTCTTCTCCTTGTTGTGACTGACTGTTATGAACTACAAGTCCCATGAGCGCGACACGCCCCAGACTTCTCACCAGTGTTGTGTGCTGGCCACAGGGATGATGGCTTATGTGCTCTCTTTTTCCCCTCCAAACACCAATAAAGACTAACCCTTACTCACTGTCTCTTCTTTTTCATGGCGTCTGACTTTGTGTGCAACTGTTTGGCAACCGCTGCGCTAATTACTGAAGATAATGTGTTGAAATGTCGAGAAAAAAAGTCAAAATTTCGAGGAAAAAAGTCAAAATTTCGAGAAAAAAGTCAAAATTTCGAGAAAAAAGTCAAAATTTTGAGGAAAAAAGTCAACATTTCAAGGAAAAAAGTCAAAATTTCGAGAAAAAAGTCAAAATTTCAAGGAAAAAAGTCAAAATTTCAAGAAAAAAAGTCGAAATTTCGAGAAAAAAGTCAAAATGTGGAAAAAAAAGTCAAAATGTCGAGGAGAAAGTCAAGATTTCGAGGAAAAAAGTCAAAATTTCTAGGAAAAAAGTCAAAATGTCGAGAAAAAAAGTCAAATTGTCGAGAAAGAAGTCAAAATTTCGAGGAAAAAAGTCAAAATTTTGAGGAAAAAAGTCAAAATTTCGAGAAAAAAAGTCAAAATTTCGAGAAAAAGGTCAAAATGTCGAGGAAAAAAGTCTAAATTTGGAGGAAAAAAGTCAAAGTTTTGAGGAAAAAAGTCAAAATTTCAAGAAAAAAAGTCAAAATTTCGAGAAAAAAGTCAATGTTGAAAAAAAAGTCGAAATGTCGAGAAGAAAGTCAAGATTTCGAGGAAAAAAGTCAAAATTTTGAGGAAAAAAGTCAAAATTTCGAGAAAAAAGTCAAAATTTCGAGGAAAAAAGTCAAAATTTCGAGGAAAAAAGTCAAAATTTCGAGAAAAAAGTCAAAATTTCGAGGAAAAAAGTCAAAATTTCAAGAAAAAAAGTCGAAATGTGGAAAAAAAAGTCGAAATGTCGAGGAGAAAGTCAAGATTTCAAGGAAAAAAGTCAAAATTTCTAGGAAAAAAGTCAAAATTTCGAGAAAAAAAGTCAAAATGTCGAGAAAAAAGTTGAAATGTCGAGAAGAAAGTCAAGATTTCGAGGAAAAAAGTCAAAATTTCTAGGAAAAAAGTCAAAATTTTGAGAAAAAAAGTCAAAATGTCGAGAAAAAAGTCCAAATGTTGAGGAGAAAGTCAAGATTTCGAGGAAAAAAGTCAAAATTTCCAAGAAAGAAAATCAAAATTTCGAGAAAAAAGTCAAAATGTGGAAAAAAAAGTTGAAATGTCGAGAAGAAAGTCAAGATTTCGAGGAAAAAAGTCAAAATTTCTAGGAAAAAAGTCAAAATTTTGAGAAAAAAAGTCAAAATGTCGAGAAAAAAGTCCAAATGTTGAGGAGAAAGTCAAGATTTCGAGGAAAAAAGTCAAAATTTCGAGGAAAAAAGTCAAAATTTCTAGGAAAAAAGTCAAAATTTCGAGAAAAAAAGTCAAAATTTCGAGGAAAAAAGTCAAAATTTCGAGAAAAAAGTCAAAATGTCGAGGAAAAAGTCAAAATTTTGAGGAAAAAAGTCAAAATTTCGAGAAAAAGTCAAAATTTTGAGAAAAAAGTCAAAATGTCGGGGATTTTCTTCACACACGTTTCAGAAACTTTTTGACAGTGCTATTTTTCTATGTAATTGTGAATTGCTGAGCGTGTTGCGACTTTTTTCTGGCGGGCGTTTGAGGCCCAACTTTCCACGTGGTGGCAGTGACAGTTTGCTGCTTTACAGTAAAACGGCAATTTCGACTTTTTTTCTTGAAATTTTGACTTTTTTCCTTGAAATTTTGACTTTTTTCTCGAAATTTTGACTTTTTTCCTTGAAATTTTGACTTTTTCCTCGAAATTTTGACTTTTTTCTCGAAATTTTGACTTTTTTCCTCAACATTTTGACTTTTTTCTCGAAATTTTGACTTTTTTTCTCGAAATTTTGACTTTTTTCCTCAACATTTTGACTTTTTTTCTTGAAATTTTGACTTTTTTCCTCAAAATTTTGACTTTTTTCCTCGAAATTTTGACTTTTTTCCTCAAAATTTTGACTTTTTTCCTCGAAATCTTGACTTTCTCCTCGACATTTCGACTTTTTTTCCACATTTTGACTTTTTTCTCGAAATTTCGACTTTTTTTCTTGAAATTTTGACTTTTTTCCTTGAAATTTTGACTTTTTTCTCGAAATTTTGACTTTTTTTCTTGAAATTTTGACTTTTTTCCTTGACATTTTTACTTTTTTCCTCGAAATTTTGACTTTTTTCTCGAAATTTTGACTTTTTTCCTCGACATTTTGACTTTTTTCTCGAAATTTTGACTTTTATTCTCGAAATTTTGACTTTTTTCCTCAAAATTTTGACTTTTTTCCTCTGTCAAGGAGAAAGTCAAGATTTCGAGGAAAAAATCAAAATTTCTAGGAAAAAAGTCAAAATTTTGAGAAAAAAAGTCAAAATGTCGAGAAAAAAGTCAAGATTTCGAGGAAAAAAGTCAAAATTTCGAGGAAAAAAGTCAAAATGTGGAAAAAAAAGTCGAAATGTCAAGGAGAAAGTGAAGATTTCGAGGAAAAAAGTCAAAATTTTGAGGAAAAAAGTCAAAATTTTGAGGAAAAAAGTCAAAATTTCGAGAAAAAAGTCAAAATTTTGAGGAAAAAAGTCAAAATTTTGAGGAAAAAAGTCAAAATTTTGAGGAAAAAAGTCAAAATTTCGAGAATAAAAGTCAAAATTTCGAGAAAAAAGTCAAAATGTCGAGGAAAAAAGTCAAAATTTCGAGAAAAAAGTCAAAATTTCGAGGAAAAAAGTAAAAATGTCAAGGAAAAAAGTCAAAATTTCAAGAAAAAAAGTCGAAATTTCGAGAAAAAAGTCAAAATTTCAAGGAAAAAAGTCAAAATTTCAAGAAAAAAAGTCGAAATTTCGAGAAAAAAGTCAAAATGTGGAAAAAAAGTCGAAATGTCGAGGAGAAAGTCAAGATTTCGAGGAAAAAAGTCAAAATTTTGAGGAAAAAAGTCAAAATTTCGAGGAAAAAAGTCAAAATTTTGAGGAAAAAAGTCAAAATTTCAAGAAAAAAAGTCAACATTTCGAGAAAAAAGTCAAAATGTCGAGGAAAAAAGTCAAAATTTTGAGGAAAAAAGTCAAAATTTTGAGGAAAAAAGTCAAAATTTCGAGCAAAAAAGTCAAAATTTCGAGGAAAAAAGTCAAAATTTCGAGGAAAAAAGTCAAAATTTCGAGAAAAAGGTCAAAATTTAGAGAAAAAAGTCAAAATTTAGAGAAAAAAGTCAAAATGTCGAGAAAAAAGTCAAAATGTGGAAAAAAAAGTCGAAATGTCTAGGAGAAAGTCACGATTTCGAGGAAAAAAGTCAAAATTTCTAGGAAAAAAGTCAAAATTTCGAGAAAAAAAGTAAAAATGTCGAGAAAAAAGTCAAAATTTCGAGGAAAAAAGTCAAAATATTGAGGAAAAAAGTCAAAATAATGTAGGGATGATGGCTTATGTGCTCTCTTTTTCCCCTCCAAACACCAATAAAGACTAACCCTTACTCACTGTCTCGTCTTTTTCATGGCGTCTGACTGTGTGTGCAACTGTTTGGCAACCGCCGCGCTAATTACTGAAGATAATGTGTTGAAATGTCGAGAAAAAAAGTCAAAATTTCGAGGAAAAAAGTCAAAATTTCGAGGAAAAAAGTCAAAATTTCGAGAAAAAAGTCAAAATTTCGAGGAAAAAAGTCAAAATTTCAAGGAAAAAGTCAAAATTTCGAGGAAAAAAGTCAAAATTTCAAGGAAAAAAGTCAAAATTTCGAGGAAAAAAGCCAAAATTTCGAGAAAAAAAGTCAAAATGTCGAGAAAAAAGTCAAGATTTCGAGAAAAAAGTCAAAATTTCGAGGAAAAAACTCAAAATGTTGAGGAAAAAAGTCAAAATTTAGAGAAAAAAAGTCAAAATTTCGAGAAAAAAGTCAAAATGTCGAGGAAAAAAGTCAAAATTTTGAGAAAAAAGTCAAAATTTCGAGGAAAAAAGTCAAAATTTCGAGGAAAAAAGTCAAAATTTCGAGAAAAAAGTCAAAATTTCGAGGAAAAAAGTCAAAATTTCAAGGAAAAAAGTCAAAATTTCGAGAAAAAAGTCAAAATTTCAAGGAAAAAAGTCAAAATTTAGAGAAAAAAAGTCGAAATTTCGAGAAAAAAAGTCGAAATTTCGAGAAAAAAGTCATAATTTTGAGGAAAAGAGTCAAAATTTTGAGAAAAAAAGTCAAAATTTTGAGGAAAAAAGTCAAAATTTCGAGAAAAAAAGTCAAAATTTCGAGAAAAAAGTCAAAATGTCGGGGATTTTCTTCACACACGTTTCAGAAACTTTTTGACAGTGCTATTTTTCTATGTAATTGTGAATTGCTGAGCGTGTTGCGACTTTTTTCTGGCGGGCGTTTGAGGCCCAACTTTCCACGTGGTGGCAGTGACAGTTTGCTGCTTTACAGTAAAACGGCATTGCGGGTAATAATAATGACTACAACAATAATAACGATGACAATAATGTACACAGCCTTGTTATTTCTTCTTGAACTTTGTGGAATCTCAGCTCTCTTCTCCTTGTTGTGACTGACTGTTATGAACTACAAGTCCCATGAGCGCGACACGCCCCAGACTTCTCACCAGTGTTGTGTTCTGGCCACAGGGATGATGGCTTATGTGCTCTCTTTTTCCCCTCCAAACACCAATAAAGACTAACCCTTACTCACTGTCTCGTCTTTTTCATGGCGTCTGACTGTGTGTGCAACTGTTTGGCAACCGCCACGCTAATTACTGAAGATAATGTGTTGAAATGTCGAGAAAAAAAGTCAAAATTTCGAGGAAAAAAGTCAAAATTTCGAGGAAAAAAGTCAAAATTTCGAGAAAAAAGTCAAAATTTCGAGGAAAAAAGTCAAAATTTCGAGGAAAAAAGTAAAAATTTCGAGAAAAAAGTCAAAATTTCAAGGAAAAAAGTCAAAATTTCAAGAAAAAAAGTCGAAATTTCGAGAAAAAAGTCGAAATATGGAAAAAAAAAAGTCGAAATGTCGAGAAGAAAGTCAAGATTTCGAGGAATAAAGTCAAAATTTCTAGGAAAAAAGTCAAAATTTCGAGAAAAAAAGTCAAAATTTCGAGGAAAAAAGTCAAAATTTCGAGAAAAAAGTCAAAATTTCGAGGAAAGAAGTCAAAATTTCGAGGAAAAAAGTCAAAATTTCGAGAAAAAAGTCAAAATTTCAAGGAAAAAAGTCAAAATTTCAAGAAAAAAAGTCAAAATTTCAAGAAAAAAGTCAAAATGTGGAAAAAAAAGTCGAAATGTCGAGAAGAAAGTCAAGATTTCGAGGAAAAAAGTCAAAATTTCTAGGAAAAAAGTCAAGATTTCGAGAAAAAAGTCAAAATTTCGAGAAAAAAGTCAAAATTTCGAGGAAAAAAGTCAAAATTTCGAGAAAAAAGTCAAAATTTCATGGAAAAAAGTCAAAATTTCAAGAAAAAAAGTCGAAATTTCGAGAAAAAAGTCAAAATGTGGAAAAAAAAAGTCGAAATGTCGAGAAGAAAGTCAAGATTTCGAGGAAAAAAGTCAAAATTTCTAGGAAAAAAGTCAAAATTTCAAGGAAAAAAGTCAAAATTTCAAGAAAAAAGTCAAAATGTGGAAAAAAAAGTCGAAATGTCGAGAAAAAAAGTCAAAATGTTGAGAAAAAAGTCAAGATTTCGAGGAAAAAAGTAAACATTTTGAGAAAAAAAGTCAAAATTTTGAGGAAAAAAGTCAAAATTTTGAGGAAAAAAGTAAAAATTTTGAGAAAAAAAGTAAACATTTTGAGGAAAAAAGTCAAAATGTCAAGGAAAAAAGTCAAAATTTTGAGGAAAAAAGTCAAAATTTTTCCACGTGGTGGCAGTGACAGTTTGCTGCTTTACAGTAAAACGGCATTGCGGGTAATAATAATGACTACAACAATAATAACGATGACAATAATGTACACAGCCTTGTTATTTCTTCTTGAACTTTGTGGAATCTCAGCTCTCTTCTCCTTGTTGTGACTGACTGTTATGAACTACAAGTCCCATGAGCGCGACACGCCCCAGACTTCTCACCAGTGTTGTGTGCTGGCCACAGGGATGATGGCTTATGTGCTCTCTTTTTCCCCTCCAAACACCAATAAAGACTAACCCTTACTCACTGTCTCGTCTTTTTCATGGCGTCTGACTGTGTGTGCAACTGTTTGGCAACCGCCGCGCTAATTACTGAAGATAATGTGTTGAAATGTCGAGAAAAAAAGTCAAAATTTCGAGGAAAAAGGTCAAAATTTCGAGGAAAAAAGTCAAAATTTCGAGGAAAAAATCAAAATTTCGAGAAAAAAGTCAAAATTGTGAGGAAAAAAGTCAAAATTTCGAGAAAAAAGTCAAAATTTCAAGGAAAAAAGTCAAAATTTCAAGAAAAAAAGTCGAAATTTCGAGAAAAAATTCAAAATGTGGAAAAAAAAGTTGAAATGTCGAGGAGAAAGTCAAGATTTCGAGGAAAAAAGTCAAAATTTCTAGGAAAAAAGTCAAAATTTCGAGGAAAAAAGTCAAAATTTTGAGGAAAAAAGTCAAAATGTGGAAAAAAAAGTCGAAATGTTGAGGAGAAAGTCAAGATTTCGAGGAAAAAAGTCAAAATTTCTAGGAAAAAAGTCAAAATTTCGAGGAAAAAAAGTCAAAATGTCGAGAAAAAAGTCAAGATTTCGAGGAAAAAAGTCAAAATGTCGAGAAAAAAGTCAAGATTTCGAGGAAAAAAGTCAAAATTTCGAGGAAAAAAGTCAAAATTTCGAGAAAAAAAGTCAAAATGTCGAGAAAAAAGTCAAGATTTCGAGGAAAAAAGTCAAAATTTCGAGGAAAAAAGTCAAAATTTTGATGAAAAAAGTCCAAATTTCGAGAAAAAAAGTCCAAATTTCGAGAAAAAAGTCAAAATGCCGAGGAAAAAAGTCAAAATTTCAAGGAAAAAAGTCAAAATTTCGAGAAAAAAAGTCAAAATTTCAAGGAAAAAAGTCAAAATTTCAAGAAAAAAAGTCGAAATTTCGAGAAAAAAGTCAAAATGTGGAAAAAAAAGTCGAAATGTCGAGGAGAAAGTCAAGATTTCGAGGAAAAAAGTCAAAATTTCGAGAAAAAAAGTCAAAATGTCGAGAAAAAAGTCAAGATTTCGAGGAAAAAAGTCAAGATTTCGAGGAAAAAAGTCAAAATGTCGAGAAAAAAGTCAAGATTTCGAGGAAAAAAGTCAAAATTTCGAGGAAAAAAGTCAAAATTTTGAGGAAAAAAGTCAAAATTTTGAGAAAAAAAGTCAAAATTTCGAGAAAAAAGTCAAAATTTCGAGAAAAAAGTCAAAATTTCGAGAAAAAAGTCAAAATGTCGAGAAAAAAGTCAAGATTTCGAGGAAAAAAGTCAAGATTTCGAGGAAAAAAGTCAAAATGTCGAGAAAAAAGTCAAGATTTCGAGGAAAAAAGTCAAAATTTCGAGGAAAAAAGTCAAAATTTTGAGGAAAAAAGTCAAAATTTTGAGAAAAAAGTCAAAATTTCGAGAAAAAAGTCAAAATTTCGAGAAAAAAGTCAAAATGTCGAGAAAAAAGTCAAAATTTTGAGAAAAAAGTCGAAATTTTGAGAAAAAAGTCGAAATGTCGAGATAAAGTGTTCTAATCTGGAGGCCAACTGTTGTAGAGTAAGAGAGTACAGTTACAGGGAAAAAAATCCATCACAAAAATAAACAAGGGCTACTCTTGCACAGTATTACACGCAGTACTGGAGTTGAGGGGGGATGAGGGGGATGGCATCCCCCCCCGAAATAAAAATGGTCCAAATCATCCCCCTGTAAAACTGCTATCCCCCCTTTCCATCCCTTATGTCATTTCATCAATGAATGTGGTTTTACTGCTATTTCAACATTTATAGTCATCACCAGAAAAATAACACCAGAAAAATAACTTATTTGACAATTCTCACCTGTTTCAAGTAAATTTTCACTTGAAATAAGTAGAAAAATCTGCCAGTGGGACAAGATTTATCTTCTTATTACAAGCAAAAAAATCTTGTTCCACTGGCAGATTTTTCTACTTATTTCAAGTGAAAATTTACTTGAAACAGGTGAAAATTGTTGTTTTTTCCAGTGACGAGTCTTGTTTTAAATGTAATGAGTTTTTTTTTTTACTAAAATTAGACATTTTAACTAGAAATAAGACAAATATTCTTGTTAAGACTTTGAGTTTTTGCAGTGCAAAGGGCCCAAACACAATGACACATACACTGCAAAAACTCAAAATCGTAAGAATATTTGTCTTATTTCTAGGTAAAATGTCTAATTTTTAGTCAAAGAAATCTCATTACACTTAAAATAAGAGTCATTACCAGAAAAATAACTTGTTATTTGACCATTTTCACCTGTTTCAAGTAAATTTTCACTTGAAATAAGTAGAAAAATCTGCCAGTGGGACCAGATTTATCTTCTCATTACAAGCAAAAAAATCTTGTTCCACTGGCAGATTTTTCTACTTATTTCAAGTGAAAATCTACTTTAAACAGGTGAAAATTGTTGTTTTTTCCAGTGATGAGTCTTGTTTTAAGTGTAATGAGATTTTTTTTACTAAAATGAGACATTTTAACTAGAAATAAAACAAATATTCTTGTTAAGATTTCTATTCTTGATAAGTTTTTGCAGTGATCCATGTTACTTATCCTGTGAAGGACAGAGTCATATTGATAAGTTCAGAAAAGTGTTTTTATTGTTGTGTTTTGATGTATTTGATGTAAGCCCAGTGGATATTTCAAGCTTACAGAAGGCTGCATTTAACTGCTGCTATGTCATTCCTGCAGTATTTCTGCAGGTGTTTTGGTCAGTGCTATTATTTGTAATATATTATATTATTTGTAATCAGCACAAATTATCTGTCCCCATATGATCAAAATCCACCATCCCCCCTGATTCTTTTTTACAACTCGAGTACTGATTACGAGCATTTTCACACATAGCAACATGCTACAGGAAGACTATTGTGACTTTGACCAAGTTGAGGAATTTACCCATACATTTAATTAAAGTCCCTTCAGGGATTGATAACGTATTTCTCAATTAAACTGAATCACTTCTAGCTATGGAACTCATTATCCCCTCACCATTTTGTCTGGAAATGCACATTTTCACAACAATTACCTCTGCTGACCCAGAACCGTTGTGTATTCCTGCAGCAGGGAAACATCCGGTTGCAGGAAATGCACACTGAAAGCTAAAATGAGAAGAAAAAACTAAATCCTCTGCATCTGACTCTAAATCGCAGATCCTCTACAAAAGGTTTGTATTGATATTCAATTTAAATTTTACAAAATAATCTCAGGAATTGTTACAGACAGGAGACAAAGTTAATTCATGTTCAGTTATTTAGTCCAGTTCACTTAGATCAGGGGTCGGCAACCTAAAATGTTGAAAGAGCCATATTGGACCAAAAACACAAAAAACTAATATGTCTGGAGCCGCAAAAAATTAAAGGTCTTGTATCAGCCTTAGAATGAAGACAAATGGTGAAAGGAGAAATGTCGAAAAAAAGTCAAAATGTGGAGAAAAAAGTCAAAATTTAGAGAAAAAAGTCAAAATGTTGAGATTAATGTTGAAGTACAATCTCGAGAAAAAAGTTCAAATGTTGAGAAAAAAGTGGAAATGTCGAGAAAAAAGTCGAAATGTTGAGAAAAAAGTCGAAATGTCGAGATTAAAAGGGAAAGGAAAAAGGAAGAAAAAAAAGTGGAAATAAGGAAAGAAAGAAGAAAAAAGGAAAAAAAGAGAAAAAAGAGAAAAAAAGAGAAAATAAAGACAAAGAAAGAGAAAAAAAGGAAGAAAAAAAGAAGAAAAAAGGGAAAAAAAAGGAAAAAAAGAAGAAAAAAGCAAAAAAAACAAGAAAAGAAAGAAAAAAAGGACAAAAATAGAAAAAAAGAAAAGAAAGAAAGAAAGAAAGAAAGAGAAAAAAAGGAAGAAAAAAAAGAAGCAAAAGGGGAAAAAAAGGAAAAAAAACAAGAAAAGAAAGAAAAAAAGGAAAAAAAGAGAAAAAAAAAGAAAAGAAAGAAAGAAAGAGAAAAAAAGGAAGAAAAAAAGAAGCAAAAGGGGAAAAAAAAGGAAAAAAAGGTGAACATTTTTTGAAAAAGCTCCAGGAGCCACTAGGGCGGCGCTAAAGAGCCGCATGCGGCTCTAGAGCCGCGGGTTGCCGACCCCTGACTTAGATGAATGAATATTGACCAAATCTCCTTTCCATACAGATTTTGTAATATGATTTATAAAATCCGATTGCATCAAATCTTCAATTGTTTAACTCGATCCCACCCTGAATCTTCATTTAAATTCCACTTTGATCGTGCAGAAGGAAGCAGGCAACAGTTGGGAGGAAGAGCTTGTTATTCACAGGATGTGACCTCCAGCCGAACCACAGAGATGCTTATAGACCCAATCAAGTGAGGCCAGGGACGCCTGGGGCAGTGGGGGGGAGAGGAAACATGTAAAGTTATTGATATGAATCATGACATGTACATACATGGGAAGTAGAAATAAAGTGATGTGGAGATGCTCGGGTAAACTAAAAGCCAGCCTGCACCAAAAAATAAGCATCAGCAAGAAGTTTTAAGTTCAATATTGTGACATTGCCACATGAAAATGGTAAAAGGCTTTGGTTAGTGAGTTAGTTTATGATGTCGAGCAGCAGGAAGCTCCAAGGAACGTGAAAAGTTTGACTGGCCTGCAGCAAAGGGGAGAGCAACACTGCAAAAACTCAAAATCTTAACGAGAATATTTGTCTTATTTCTAGTTAAAATGTCTCATTTTAGTCAAAACAATCTCTTTTTTTTTTTTTTTTACCTTTTCTGCACACATATTAATGATTAATACCATGACGGTAGAAACCAAAGGCATATATATGTGCATTATTACCATATTTAATATATATACATATATATATGCATACATATGCATACACATACATAAATAAACACATACAAACCCAGTGATTTTTTTTTTTTTTTTTAGTTAAAATGTCTCATTTTAGTCTCAATCTCATTACATTTAAAACAAGACTCATCACTGGAAAACACAACAATTTTCACCTGTTTCAAGTAGATTTTCACTTGAAATAAGTAGAAAAATCTGTCAGTGGAACAAGCTTTTTTAGCTTGTAATGAGAAGATAAATCTTGTTCCACTGGCAGATTTTTCTACTTATTTCAAGTGAAAATTTACTTGAAACAGGTGAAAATTGTCAATAACAACTTATTGTGTAATGAGATTTTTTGACAAAAAATGAGACATTTTAACTAGAAATAAGACAAATATTCCTGGTAAGATTTTGAGTTTTTGCAGTGAAGTCTGAGGAGGAAGACTCAAAACCCCATATATGTATATATATATATATATATATATATATATATATATATATATATATATATATATATATATATATATATATATATATATATATATATATATATATATATATATATATGTTTATATGTATATTTTTTCAACATAGACCGCAATTTAATTGACTGGACGCTGTTTAGAGATTTTATTATACCTATTAATACTTTACACCAGGAAATGATTGAGCATTATTTGCATAATTGTAATGTCCTCTAGCAGGAGGGCCAGCTGGAACCTTTCCTAGCTGTCTCCTGGTGAAGCGTGAAGTTTATCACAGGGATAAATGTTTGTGTTTCATAAAGCCTACAGTTATAAACTGGAGTGTGTTAGGGTCAGTAGTCACGGCTGCAGCTGCAGGACCAGACTGGAGCAGCTCGTCTTAAACATAGATATACTGCTATAAACCTACGCTGCAGGGAGACACCAACACACTGCAAAAACAGTGTCAAAAAAAATCTTATTACACTTAAAACAAGACTCATCACTGGAAAAAACAACAATTTTCACCTGTTTCAAGTAGATTTTCACTTAAAATAAGTAGAAAAATCTGCCAGTGGAACAAGATTTTTTTGCTTGTAATGAGAAGATAAATCTTGTCCCACTGGCAGATTTTTCTACTTATTTCAAGTGGAAGATTTACTTGAAACAGGTGAAAATTGTCAAATAACAAGTTATGTTTCTGGTAATGACTCTTGTTTTGAGTGTAATGAGATTTTTGACTAAAAATGAGACATTTTAACTAGAAATAATTTTTGCATGATCCACTGACCGCTGCTCCTCATCCTTTTTCTTTTCTCTTTTTATTTTTCCTTTCTTCAGCTCAATCCAAAGTTATCAATTAGAAGTATATCACAACTTTAATTTGCTGCAATCATGAATTAAAGTCATTTAAATATAGCAATTTGTTAAATCTTAAGAAGAAAGAAAGAAAGAAAGAAAGAAAGAAAGAAAGAAAGAAAGAAAGAAAGAAAGAAAGAAAGAAAGAAAGAAAGAAAGAAAGAAAGAAAGAAAGAAAGAAAGAAAGAAAGAAAGAAAGAAAGAAAGGAGAAAATAAGGAAGGAAGGAAAGAAGGAAGGAAGGAAGGAAGGAAGGAAGGAAGGAAGGAAGGAAGGAAGGAAGGAAGGAAGGAAGGAAGGAAGGAAGGAAGGAAGGAAGGAAGGAAGGAAGGAAGGAAGGAAGGAAGGAAGGAAGGAAGGAAGGAGAGAGCAGGAGGAAAGAAGGAACAGGAAAAAATATAGCAATTTGTTAAATCTTAAGTACTTTGAAGTAACTATTTTCAGTGTGAGTCAGATATAGTGATATAGGTATTACATAGAAGTGTTGGGCCTAAGGTGATTATTGCTAACTGTGAATATGATCTTCTTCTGATTATGATGGACAGAAGCTGTTTATGCAGCAACGTTTTACTCAGAGTTATTGGGTTAATATTGGAATATTGTCCATGTCACCACTGCTTTCTTCCTTGTTCTTTTTGCCTCTGGGTTCAATCCTTAGAGTTATGGATTGAACCCTGCTATGGTGACGACTGTCAGATTTACTTGCCCTTGAAAACAGAAGCACAGCTTCTCAATTACACCACTCTGACTGTTTGGAAGATGTTAAAGCTTTTTTGGCCCTGAATTTTTAAAACTGAAAATGAATTCTGTCCTGTTTAGATCATCGTAATGAACTTGATGTTGGAGCGAGTCAGTCCTTGCTCTCACGTCTGCAACACCTTAAACTTGTTCTCATAAGAGAGGGCACATCCCCCCGTCTTAGCTTCACTACACCTGCTGTTTTATGATGTTTTAATCGATCTTACTGTGTTGAATTTACATCGTTCTTATTTTTGATAATGTTTTTATCTCTTTTATGTTTCTTATAGTCTCTTATAGTTCTCAGTATTCAGCCATGTGCAGCACTTTTTCAGTTATGGTTGTTTTAACTCTAGTGCTGTCTTCAGGTCAAGGAAGGAGGGAAGGAAGGAAGGAAGGAAGGAAGGAAGGAAGGAAGGAAGGAAGGAAGGAAGGAAGGAAGGAAGGAAGGAAGGAAGGAAGGAAGGAAGGAAGGAAGGAAGGAAGGAAGGAAGGAAGGAAATAACGGAGGAAGGAAGGAAGGAAGGAAGGAAGGAAGGAAGGAAGGAAGGAACGAAGGAAGGAAGGAAGGAAGGAAGGAAGGAAGGAAGGAAGGAAGGAAGGAAGGAAGGAAGGAAGGAAGGAAGGAAATAAGGGAGGAAGGAAGGAAGGAAGGAAATAAGGGAGGAAGGAAGGAAGGAGGAAGAGAAGAAGGGAGGAAGGGAGGAAGGAAGGGAAGGAAGGAAGGAATGAAGGAAGGAAGGAAATAAGGGAGGAAGGAAGGAAGGAAGGAAGGAAGGAAGGAAGGAAGGAAG
>NC_084601.1:37965169-37971223 GCF_033807715.1 Cololabis saira
ACTGGAAAAAACAACAATTTTCACCTGTTTCAAGTAGATTTTCACTTAAAATAAGTAGAAAAATCTGCCAGTGGAACAAGATTTTTTTGCTTGTAATAAGAAGATAAATGTTGTTCCACTGGCAGATTTTTCTACTTATTTCAAGTGAAAATTTACTTGAAACAGGTGAAAATTGTCAAATAAGTTATTTTTCTGGTAATGACTCTTTTTTTCAAGTGTAATGAGATTTTTTGACTAAAAATTAGACATTTTAACTAGAAATAAGACAAATATTCCTGGTAAGATTTTGAGATTTTGCAGTGTAATGTTTTAGTTTGTGATTAATTTAACCCTAAAAAATAGAATGAAACATTCCAAACAATGGAATTATATAAATGAAATGTCATTTAGGCAAAACAGAAACAGAATTATTTCCCAAAGAGGTCAAATAAAAGTTTTACATTAGCACATGTACATTAGTGGGGCAGCATAGCTAAGCTATTGTGCATTTTGTGATACAAGCAACAAATTTGGCACAAATTTACATTGACATATGGCGAATATTTTCAGATATTGAGCCACTCGGAATTCTCTCTTCATGTCCGCCATATTGGAATTCAAAATGGCCGCCATTTAAAATCTACATTTGCGCTTATCTGTGGATCTAAAATTGCTATTGACTCGATTCTGGTGCCAAAATGTATGTTTTGGGGGACAAGGAATCAATGGTAACAATATGCATTGCATATTTTTTTCTGGTGATGACTCTAAATGTTGAAATAGCAGTAAAACACATTCATTGATGAAATGACATAAGGGATGGAAAGGGAGGATGGCAGTTTTACAGGGGGGATGATTTTGATTGTTTTATTTCAGGGGGGGATGCCATCCTCCCTCATCCCCCCTCAACTCCAGTACTATGTGTGAGTGTGTGTGTGTGTGTGTGTGTGTGTCTTTCTAACAATCTTTTCTCCCTCCCTTCCTCCTTCCTTCCTTCCAATTTTCTCCTTTCCTTCCTTCCTTCCTTTTCTCCATTCCTTCCTTCTTTCTCCCTTCCTTCCTTCTTTATTCTCTTCCTTCCTTCCTTCTTTTTTCCCTTCTTTCCTTCCTTCCTTTTCTCCATTCCTTCCTTCATTCCTCCCTTCCTTCCTTCTTTATTTCCTTCCTTCCTTCCTTCCTTCCTTCCTTCCTTCCTTCCTTCCTTCCTTCCTTCCTTCCTTCCTTCCTTCCTTCCTTCCTTCCTTCCTTCCTTCCTTCTTTTTTCCCTTCTTTCCTTCCTTTCTTCTTCCTTCCAATTTTCTCCTTTTCCTTCCTTCCTTCTTTTTTCCCTTCTTTCCTCCCTTCTTTCCTTTTTTTCTCCCTTCCTTCCTCCTTCCTTCCTCCCTCCCTCCCTCCCTTCCTTCCTTCCTTCCTTCCTTCCTTCCTTCCTTCCTTCCTTCCTTCCTTCCTTCCTTCCTTCCTTCCTTCCTTCGTTCCTTCCTTCCTTCCTTCTTTTTTCCCTTCTTTCCTTCCTTTCTTCCTTCCTTCCAATTTTCTCCTTTTCCTTCCTTCCTTCTTTTTTCCCTTCTTTCCTCCCTTCTTTCCTTTTTTCTCCCTTCCTTCCTCCTTCCTTCCTCCCTCCCTCCCTCCCTTCCTTCCTTCCTTCCTTCCTTCCTTCCTTCCTTCCTTCCTTCCTTCCTTCCTTCCTTCCTTCCTTCCTTCCTTCCTTCCTTCCTTCCTTCCTTCCTTCCTTCCTTCCTTCCTTCCTTCCTTCCTTCCTTCCTTCCGTGTGCGTGCGTGTGTACCGCACCACCACCACCACCTGTATGTGCGTGGTCGTGTCAGCCATCAGCCAACGTTGCCATCGACAGCTCCCATTCATCAACCACACGCCATCTGCCCAAGCTGGTGTCAATACTCGGCGCCAAAGTGTGCTAAGTCAACCTGCTCCGTGCCAAGCTGTGCCGGGCTGTGGCGGCGCCATCCTCCATCCTTATTTAGTTTGCTTTTGTCATGCTTTCTATGTTTGCTCCTATTAACAATTCAGTGACAGTGAAATCCTTCTGGCAGGATATTATTAATATGATTGATCAGATATTAGGCAAAAAGTTACCAATGGATCCAAGGTTTTTTATTCTGGGTATATACCCAACTACGCCACAATTACAAAAAATAAAGAATCTAGACTTGTAGATATGTGTATATTACAAGCTAAACGTATCATTTCCCTTAATTGGAAAAAATGTTGATGGACCAAGAATTGGAAGGTGGATTAAAGAGATGGCTTTAAACATGACAATGGAAAAGATAACTTACATTATTAGACGGAAGCAACATGTCTTTGTTGACATCTGGAGACCTTTTATATGTTTTTTAAGACATGATACTAATGTTGGTAACTTACTTCAGCAGGAGGAATCAGAGGGAGTAGAATATTCATGTGGGGAGATATAATGGCCTGAAAACGTTCTTGAAATACATCAATGTCATAATTGATCTCAGTATTTGTATGCATGTATTTGTATGTATGTCTGTATTCACACGGGCAACAAATTGCTATATTTAAATGACTTTAATTTACAGGACTGTCTCAGAAAATTAGAATATTGTGATGAAGTTCTTTATTTTCTGTAATGCAATTAAAAAAACAAAAATATCATACATTCTGGATTCATTACAAATCAACTGAAATATTGCAAGCCTTTTATTATTTTAATATTGCTGATTATGGTTTACAGTTTAAGATTAAGATTCCCAGAATTTTCTAATTTTTTGAGATAGGATATTTGAGTTTTCTTAAGCTGTAAGCCATGATCAGCAATATTAAAATAATAAAAGGCTTGCAATATTTCAGTTGATTTGTAATGAATCCAGAATGTATGACATTTTTGCATTACAGAAAATAAAGGACTTTATCACAATATTCTAAATTTGTCCTGTATGATTGCATGCAATTAAGGTTATGAGATACTTTTAATTGATAACTTTGGATTGAGCTGAAGAAAGGAAAAACATAATTGATCTCAGTATTTGTATGCATGTATATGTATGTCTGTATTCACACGGGCATGCTGTATATCACATCCAGGTTCTATTGCTATCAGCTGTACTTATTTAATGGATATCTATGTTTAAGTGTTTCTTAATCAATACCATATCTATTAATGTTTTTCCCTCTTTTGCTCTTTTTTAAATTATTATTATTCTAACCAATTTTTCTTATTCTTTCTAGGTGACGAGGGATGGGAGGGAGAACGGGGAGAAAAAGTTTTGCTTTGTTGCCTGTAACAGTGACAGATGTTTGACTTGTTGGAAACTGCAAACAAAAATCTAATAAATACATTTAATAAAAAACAAAAAAAAACAACAATTCAGCGACAGACAAGGCAAGATCTGTGACACCGCTGCAAAAATCCAGCAACTTTTGAATAAAAACCTTATCAGAGAAAGACTTTCATATTTACGTTACAACATGGTGCGACACATGGGATTTATATTCTGGCATCCATGTTTACTGATGTCTCCTGACACGGTATCCAGATTAATCTGCAGAAATGTAACACTCTATCACCAGTGGGGGGCAGTGTATTACCAGGAAGCTGCAGCGTTGTGTCTCAGCTTGTGCACGGTTCCTCCAAAAGACCATATAGGCAGAGCCGGATTAAATAAATGGACTACACTAGGCAGACTGTGATTTTTGGGCCCCCCTCCATCGATGTTATTTATGAAATCTTAAACTTACCAAAGTTACTAATAAAACTTAATTCACATTTACATAGCAAAGTCATAGTCAAGTTGGTTCTTTGTATTCCAAAATAAGTCATGTGTTGTATATTAAACAGTCTATTAGACTATTTTAGATTTTTATTATTTATACATTATTACAACGCTCTATTAGATGCTATTAAATTATCCTTATCTTATCGATTGTGAGCATTTTGCAGAAAATCTTAATTAAATGTGTTGATTAAATTGAATAGTTAAATAAGAAGTAAAATCTACAAACACCAATAAAATTTGCAGTAAGACAAAGTGTGCTGTAGTATGTATCGTATGTGTGTATGTATGTATGTGTATGCGTATGCAGAGCCGTTTGGGAGATTTGCGAGGCCCTGTGTGAAATGGCCGGGGGGGGGGGCCCTTTCACACAGGGCCGCAGAATTTTGGGGTTTTTCGGGTCAGATCGGGTGTCTATATGCGCAATTTTAACTCTCCAATTAGCAAAATACTGGATACCTTCCCCTGCCTCATCATCATCTCTTGCCTCGACGCGGGGCCCCACGGCTGCTTGAGACCCGGTCGGATCGGTGATTTTTGTAACAAATTTATCAAACGAGCCTTTCAGAGAGGCATTAAACTCCTCCATTTTCTTTAGTTGTTTTCTTTTTTCATCCCCTGATGGAAATTTCCTGATTCTGTCTCGTTCTCTCGACATTGTGTGACAGTTTGTTCCAACTCCACCGTCTGGATCAGAGCAGCTTGTGTCTGCGCTTGGTCTGATCAGTTGTATTGAACAACAGACACGCGTCATCATTGCACATATATTTATTGATATGCACAGACTAGTACACATTTAGGTCTGTAATGGAACGTGACTGTTGATATTATAAGGGAAAAAAGGAAAAAAAAAAAACGAAAAAAAAAAAAAAAATTCGGGGAAAAAAAAAGGCCCATAGCGCGAGGCCCCCGTGCGGTCGCACGGTTCGCACATCCCTTGCGGCGGCCCTGTGTGTATGTATGCGTATATATATATATGTATGTATACTAAATATAGTAATAATGCACACATATATATATGCCTTAGGTTTTTACCGGCATGTTATCAACCATTAATATATGTGCAGACAAAAAAATAAATAAATACAAAAAATTGTCCCTCTGTCTGGGCCCCCCCTGTCAATCGGGCCCCTAGGCACATGCCTAGTTTGCCTTTGCGTTAATCCGGCTCTGCATATAGGATCAGTTTGTGAAAATTCTGAGGGGTTAGTCACACAGAATCTAGGATAAAAGAAGGAAAGTAAAACAAATTTCTGCTATTTTCATGCAATCTTGTACTTTGAGAACAATCCAGCATCATTTGTGTTAATAGTTCCATTCACAATGCAATGAAATAGTATGCAGTATGCAAAACGGAAAAATGGCTCAATCCTGTTTGAAATCTTTCTAATGAAAATAGTAATAACTGAGTTGACCGCTGTGCAAGTGTGAGCTGACATCAGGGCAGATCTGTTGCTTCTGCACGCTCCGTCTCTCGCTGAAGACGTCAGCAAATGCCTTTATACGGCTCCTCTCGCCCTCAAAAACATTGTTTCACCTCATCCTAACGAGCTGTCAATCACAGCCAGCCTCCCAGGCCCCGTGTGTGTGTGTGTGTGTGTGTGTGTGTGTGTGTGTGTGTGTGTGTGTGTGTGTGTGTGTGTGTGTGTAAATAAAACACAATCTAATGTTCTTTTTTCTTGTTCATTTCACAGCTGGGGAAACGATTAGGGGAAGAAATGGCAAACCCTGCTGCGAACCCCTGAGCAGTTGCTTACAGTTTCCAGTAAATAATAGATCAAATTTGGATTGCAACAACCTATACATTTCCTTTTTCTTTTTTTCAGTCGCTGAACTTTTGGGAAAGCTTGCAATCTCACAAATAAAACCATATTTCAGCTTTCTTAGTCCATGCTCAATTACGCCACTTGTTTCCCTCATGGCTCCAAGCCATTTGACCCACCAAGTCTTCCCATTTACAGCCTTTAACCCTTGTACCGTCTTTGGGTCAAAATATTCTATATTCTATAATTCTCCTGTTCCTTCTTTCCTCCTGCTCTCTCTTCTCCTTCCTTCCTTCCTTCCTTCCTTCCTTCCTTCCTTCCTTCCTTCCTTCCTTCCTTCCTTCCTTCCTTCCTTCCTTCCTTCCTTCCTTCCTTCCTTCCTTCCTTCCTTCCTTCCTTCCTTCCTTCCTTCCTTCTTTTCTCCATTCTTTCCTTCTTTTCTCCCTTCCTTATTTCCTTCCTTCCTTCCTTTCTTTCTTTCTTTCTTTCTTTCTTTCTTCTTTCTTTCTTTCTTTCTTTCTTTCTTTCTTTCTTTCTTTCTTTCTTTCTTTCTTTC
>NC_084601.1:37971723-37997380 GCF_033807715.1 Cololabis saira
TCTTAAAATCATCATTACACTTAAAACAAGATTCATCACTGGAAAAACAACAATTTTCACCTGTTTCAAGTAAATTTTCACTTGAAATAAGTAGAAAAATCTGCCAGTGGAACAAGATTTTTTTGCTTGTAATGAGAAGATAAATCTTGTTCCACTGGCAGATTTTTCTACTTATTTCAAGTGAAAATTTACTTGAAACAGGTGAAAATTGTCAAATAAGTTATTTTTCCAGTGATGACTCTTGTTTTAAGTGTAATGAGATTTTTTTGACTAAAAATTAGACATTTTAACTTGAAATAAGACAAATATTCCTGGTAAGATTTTTTAGTTTTTGCAGTGTAGAACTCATTACAAAATAATGTTAAAAAAGGAAAAATACACTTCTAAACATAATGCTCATCAAAATAAGAATCTTTTCAAGTTTTACTGTCCAATATAAACTCCTGTTGTTTCTATAGAGACCAAAGTTTTCATCTCACTAGATCTTCATTAGATACATATTTTTTTCATGCCACTATTACACTGCAAGAAACTCAAACTTACCAGGAATATTTGTCTTGTTTCTAGTTAAAATGTCAAATTTTAGTCCAAAAAATCTCATTAAATCTTGTTCCACTGGAAGATTTTTCTACTTATTTTGAGTGAAAATTTACTTGAAACCGGGTGAAAATTGTCAAATAACAAGTTATTTTTCTGGTGATGACTCTTGTTTTTAAGTGTAATGAGATTTTTCCTTCCTTCCTTCCTTCTTTTTTCCCTTCTTTCCTCCCTTCCTTCCTTCCTTTTTCCTTCCTTCCTCCCTTCCTTCCTTCTTTTTTCCCTTCCTTCCTTCCTTCCTTCCTTTCCTTCCCTCCTTCCTTCCTTCCTCCTTCCTTCCTTCCTTCCTTCCTTCCTTCCTTCCTTCTTTTCCCTTCCTCTCTTCCTTCCTTCCTTCCTTCCTCCTCCTTCCTTCCTTCCTTTCCTCCTTCCTTCCTTCATTCCTTCATTCCTTCTTTTCTT
The DNA here is from genome assembly GCF_033807715.1 of Cololabis saira. Taxonomy (NCBI): domain Eukaryota; kingdom Metazoa; phylum Chordata; class Actinopteri; order Beloniformes; family Belonidae; genus Cololabis; species Cololabis saira. Next base: position 37,972,723 of record NC_084601.1, read on the forward strand.
TCTTTCTTCCTTCCTTCCTTCCTTCCTTCCTTCCTTCCTTCATTCCTTCCTTCCTTCCTTCCTTCCTTCCTTCCTTCCTCCATTCCTTCCTTCCTTCCTTCCTTCTTTTTTCCCTTCTTTCCTCCTTCCTTCCTTCTTTTTTCCCTTCTTTCCTTCCTTCCTTCTTCCTTCCTTCCTTCCTTCCTTCTTTTTTCCCTTCCTTCCTTCCTTCCTTCTTTTTTCCCTCCTTCCTCCTTCCTTCCTTCCTTCCTTCCTTCCTTCTTCTTTTTCCCTTCCTTCCTTCCTTCCTTCTTTTTTCCCTTCTTTCCTCCCTTCCTTCCTTCTTTTTTCCTTCTTTCCTTCCTTCCTTCCTTCCTTCCTTCCTTCCTTCCTTCCTTCCTTCCTTCCTTCCTTCCTTTCTCCTCCTTCCTTCCTTCCTTCCTTCCTTCTTTCTTCTTCCTTCTTCTTCTTCTTCCTTCCTTCCTTCCTTCCTTCCTTCCTTCCTTTCCTCCTTCCTTCCTTCCTTCCTTCCTTCCTTTCTTTCTTCCTTCCTTCTTTTCTTCCTTCCTTCCTTCCTTCCTTCCTTCCTTCCTTCCTTCCTTCCTTCCTTCCTTCCTTCCTTCCTTCCTTCCTTCCTTCCTTCCTTCCTTCCTTCCTTCCTTCCTTCCTTCCTTCCTTCCTTCCTTCCTTCTTTTTTTCATCTCACTAGATCTTCATCAGATACATATTTTTTTGAAAAAATGAGATTTTTTGACTAAGAATGAGACATTTTAACTAGAAATAAGACAAATATTCCTGGTAAGATTTGAGTTTTTGCAGTGTAAAACCAAAGCTTCACACAACGACAATGAAAACCACTTCAAAAATCATTCCGTTTTTGTGCACAAAAGCTTTGCTTGTGTGATTGTTATGGAGTGAAGGGTAAAAGGCACAGGAGTAAGTAAAACCCGGTTGTGAGCGACCCTGTTCACGTGACACCAACATACACTGCAGTGCTTTACAACACATTAACATCACAGGGATGGAAAGAAATGGAAGTTGTGAGTAACGACCGCACATGCACACTCCATCCACTCTGGCATATTTGTGTGACGATGAGGCGGGCAGTGAAATGTCACTGGCAGAATACTGATGAGAGAATCAGCCGCTGTGATGTAATTGTCTCCAGCCGCTGCATTTTGGAATTCGATCACTGAGTTTTCACTCCAACAGCTCTGATGAATGCAGCCTCGTTCACCCATTTGGAGCTTATTAATATAATGTGGACTGTTCTTCTCCGCACTTCCTTCTTTTCTCCCTTCCTTCTTTTCTCCCTTTCTTCCTCCTTCCTTCCTTCCTTCCTTCCTTCCTTCCTTCCTTCCTTCCTTCCTTCCTTCCTTCCTTCCTTCCTTCCTTCCTTCCTTCCTTCCTTCCTTCCTTCCTTCCTTCCTTCCATTTTCTTCTTTCTTTCTTTCTTTCTTTCTTTCTTTCTTTCTTTCTTTCTTTCTTTCTTTCTTTCTTTCTTTCTTTCTTTCTTTCTTTCTTTCTTTCTTCTTTCTTTCTTCTTTCTTTCTTTCTTTCTTTCTTTCTTTCTTTCTTTCTTTCTTTCTTTCTTTCTTCTTCTTTCTTTCTTCTTCCTTCCTTCCTTCCTTCCTTCCTTCCATTTATTTTCTTTCTTTCTTTTCTTTATTCTTCTTCCTTCCTTCCTTCCTTCCTTCCTTTCTCTCCTTCCTTCGTTCTTTTCTCCTTCTTCCTTCCTTCCTTCCCTTCTTTTCTTTATTCCTTCTTCCTTCCTTCCTCTTTCCTCCCTTCTCTTCCTTCCTTCGTTTCTCCCTTCCTTCCTTCTTTTTTTCCTTCCTTCCTTCCTTCCTTCCTTCCTTCCTTCCTTCCTTCCTTCCTTCCTTCTTCCTTCCTTCCTTCCTTCCTTCCTTCCTTCCTTCCTTCCTTCCTTCATTCCTTCCTTCCTTCCTTCTTCCTTCGTTCCTCCCATCCTTCCTTCTTTTTTTCCTTCCTTCCTTCCTTCCTTCCTTCCTTCCTTCCTTCCTTCCTTCCTTCCTTCCTTCCTTCCTTCCTTCCTTCCTTCCTTCCTTCCTTCCTTCCTTCCTTCCTTCCTTCCTTCCTCCTTCCTCCTTCTTTTCTCCCGTCCTTCCTTCTTTCTGCACATGCACGGTGTTGATGGGCTTTTCAAGGCGCTGCAGCAGTTTCAGGAAATCTTTCTTTGATTCCACAAATAGTTTCACAATGTTTTTCTGTATATTATAATATTGAACCACTTGCAGCGAGCAGGAGGAGAAGTTTGCATGTACAGAATTATTGATAAGATAAGATTTGACCAGTTTTTTCTGTGAAATGTTTCAGTGTTCTCTGTATTTATCACTGATTTGACATCACCAGGCTGTGTTGACGTGCTCTGAGACTGTGGAGGTAAACATATGATCAATACTGAAGCTCAGAGCAGCATAACACTCTATAAGGCAGAGCAATAGTGTTCTTATCAGGGAGTGCAGTCACTCACTCTCCTGTGTGTTGTAATCCAAGCTGCTGTTCTGTGTTGTAACAGCTGAACATGCATGCTAATATATGCACGTCCCTCCTTTGCAGTGTGTTGTGTTGTAGGCAGAGTTGGAGACCAGGATCCCACAGTGCCAGCTCTCCTTTCACAAAAAGATTCTGAGACATTTGAAGGGATTTTGGGGGTTTTACAAGTGGTTTTTGGCTGTTATTGTTTTAAACTGAGCTCAGTGCAACACAAGTGTGACCCGTGGAAGCATGTGACTTTTTAGTTTTAAAAATTTAAAATAATTAAAGCTGCAAGCAGCGATGAACGGCCCTCGCGCGTGCAATTTTCACCAATAAAAGTCAAGGACTCAAACTAAGTCCGATGAACCACCCACGAGTCTTTATGTCAAACCATTCAAAGTTATGGCAGAAAGTAGGAACTATCAATATGGACCAATCAGATGAAGGGGGGGCGCGCTTTTTGGCATCTATCGTCGCCACGGTAACGCTTTTGACTGAGAAAAGTAATTCCCGTCGGTCGCAGGATGGAGACGCACATTTTGATGTATAACACACCTGGGTGCACGTTACGGTTCGGGTGAAAAATGGCATAAATTGTGCAAAAATTACACGATTAATTCAAAATGGCCGACTTCCTGTTGGGTTTCGGCCATGGCGCCAAGAGACTTTTCTTTAAGTTGCGACATGATACAGGTGTGTACCGATTTTCGTGCATGTACGTCAAACCGTATCGTGGGGCTTGAGGCACGAAGTTTTCTAGGGGGCGCTGTTGAGCCATTAGGTCACGCCCATTAATGCAAACCATTAAATATCACATTTTTTGCCAGGCCTGGCTTGCGTGCAAAATTTGGTGACTTTTGGGGCACGTTTAGGGGGAAAAAAGGCCCTCCTTTCGTCGGAAGAAGGAAAAAAAAAAAAAGAGAAAAAAAAAAATTCCTACAGATACAATAGGGCCTTCGCACTGTCAGTGCTTGGGCCCTAAATATAGTAGAAAATACTATAGTATAGTATATATATATCTACAGGAACGCTTCTGAAAACCACTGTCACTGCACAGACTGTTGATGAAAATTAAAAATACCTAATGCAGAGGAGGAGAAAATAAGGGGAAAACTCTCGGCTGTATCTCATTTAAAGTCCAACATCCCGAACAGAGTGGAAAACCTTTCAGTAGTGCTATTAATCAAGATAATAAATGTTCCGTTTTTTTTTTTTTTTTTGTATGAATATTATCATTAACAGATGGATGCAGTATTCTGTGATGACAGGCTTGTTTTAAGGTCACATTGCAAAAGCCAGAAGGTAAAAACCTTTAGAGATTCCCTCCTTTTATAGCTTTATATTATAATTATTTATTTATTTTCCTTTATTTAACCAGGTGTGGGTCTCGTTGAGATTAAATATTTTATCTAAGCCACTTCAGCTGGATGATAAACTGGACTAGACTGGAGGATTTTCTTATAAATACACATAGCAGTCCACTTTCAATGAAAAATATTGAAAAGTTCATGTTTTTGCTTACTTAAGTCCTTTTTAAGTTCACATCTGCACACATATCATTACAATCAGAATCAGAATCAGAATCTGAAAGAAGTTTATTGCCAAGTAGTTTAACACACACACCAGGAATTTGTTGTGGTGATTGGTGCAAAACAAAAGAGCAAATAATATTAAAGGAAAAAATATACAACCAATAATCAAATAAATGATCATAAATAATAGAAATTTGACTGAAATAACATTAATCAAAAGGTTCCAACATATAATACATTATTGTATCCAAGGTACAGGTGTATGGAGCCAAATCAAGGCCAAAAGTTTTGCTAATTTGAAAATAAAATTTGAACCTGAAAATTCTTTTTTACAGTTTCAATTTTATTTTTTTCAGTATCAGATCTTTTTTTCAGTTTCAAATCTTTTTATTTCAGTTTCAAATCTTTTTTTCAGTTTCACTTCTTTTTTTTCAGTTTCAAAAAACGAGGGCGAGGGGGGAGTATTTTCACTTTGTGAAAAGTTTCACAAAAAAAGAAGTGAAACTGAAAAAAAAAAAATTGAAACTGTAAAAAAGAATTTTCAGGTTCAAATTTTATTTTCAAATTAGCAAAACTTTTGGCCTTGATTTGGCTCCATACAGGTGACTGATTTGATCAGTCCATTTATAATAAAATGTTGATTTAAAAAATTCATACATTTTTAATCAACTTAATTGCAGACACAGGTCCATATAAAACATAATACAATATAAAACGTATAAAAAAGAAATACAAAAATACAAAATATACATTTATAAGACATACAAGCTATTGCTTGTATATACAAAATATTCAATTTATAAAACATACAAGCTATTGCACCAATGCCACCTTATCCTAGAGGTGAATCTATAGCAGCTTTCCAATGGGCTGACTAAAGCTTCAATTATGTGGTTCTCTGATTTGTCCAATCGACACATAAAACTAAACATCAACTCTCTTAAGAGTGCCTCACAAAGAACAATATGAAGCAGTGAAGCAGGTGAACTGTGTGTGGTCCGGGCTGCCGTTACTCTCCTCTTCCCCAGCGTGTTGACGTGGCCTCGTCGGCTCCGCTGACATTTCCTGGATCCTCTGGAGGCGACGGGAGGACGAGAGTTAACTGAAAGGTGAAGCATGATTAATGAGGAGATGGACGCGGGGAGACGGCAGGGGACGGTTGAGGAGTCGGTGGGGAGAAGGTGGAGGATAAGGTGGAGTGGAGGATCAGGGGACTGATGTCTACAGGGATGGAAGAGAACTGTGTGGTTTGTTCTGACAGAAGAGGCTGTATAGTAGGGTTGCCTTTCAGAAATAGAAATAAGGGACGCCCTGATTTCAGCAGCGCAGGAGCCAAAAAAAAAGCTCCAAAACTTCTAAACTGAATAAAAATGTGTTTATTTTATATGAAAAAACAAAATGCTTTGATTTAAAGTTTAAAATGCTTTAATAGCATTGAATTTTCATGACCGTACAGACAACCAACCATACTAGCAACTGAAATATCCTCCTATGCTATGTATGTCCACATCAGCCAAGATGTAATATAGCCTACAGGTGAAGAATATGGTGTAAAAGTTTATTTATTTCAATAATTCAAGTAGAATATGGTGTAAAAGTTAACTTATTTCAATAATTCAACTAGAATATGGTGTAAAAGTTAATTTATTTCAATAATTCAACTAGAATATGGTGTAAAAGTTAATTTATTTCAATAATTCAAGTAGAATATGGTGTAAAAGTTAATTTATTTCAATAATTCAACTAGAGTTTGGTGTAAAAGTTAATCTATTTCAATAATTCAACTAGAATATGGTGTAAAAGTTAACTTATTTCAATAATTCAACTAGAATATGGTGTAAAAGTTAATTTATTTCAATAATTCAACTAGAATATGGTGTAAAAGTTAATTAATTTCAATAATTCAACTAGAATATGGTGTAAAAGTTAATGAAAATACGGTACAAATCGTGTCCCGTATTAGTTCAATACGGGACGCAACATTTTTTTCTCAAATAAAGGACAATTCCGTATTTTACGGGACGGGTGGCAACCCTACTGTATAGACTACTGTCCTTTTTAACTCAGTCCCACCCAGAGGTGTCAAAAGTATTCACATTCATTACTCAGGTAGAAGTATAGATACTAGAGTTTAAAAATACTCCTGTACAAGTTGAAGTATCAACTCAAGTTTTTTACTCAAGCAAAAGTATAAAAGTACTGGTTTCAAAACTACTTAAAGTATAAAAGTAAAAGTAATGTAAGGGGGAAAAAGCCATTAAGGACAAAAGCCATTGAAAATGAATGCATCTTAGTATAATGCAAATATATTAAAGAACCATATATGTGTACTATTGAGCATTAACATGTTTCAGAGAGCAGGAGATATGATGACTAGTTAATCGCCTATTGTCAAGGTTTGACATTCCCCCCAGCTTTCAGTTTCTGTTTTGCCCCGCCTGTGTCCCATCTGCCCTGATTGTCTGCACCTGTGTCTCGTCATGTCTCGTTATCCCCTGTGTATATCTGGTCTTGTCATTCCCTTGTTCCCTGTTGGTCCGTACTGTTTTGTCCTCCATGTTTCCTGCCACGGTTTTCCTGCTCAAGTTTTTTGATCCCTGTTTTGTTTCTTTTGATCCTGCCAAGCAGCACTTTGTTTTTGTTTTTTGGAATAAATCCTTGGTTTTTGCAACTCCTGCCTCCTGCTCTCCTGCGTTTGGGTCCACATCAAAACCTCAGTCGTGACACCTATAAGTATTGTAATGGTGCAAAAAGTCAAACTTCAGAGGCATGTTATCATTTATCCTAACCTTTATTGGAATGTACATCCAAGTTTAGTTGCAGGAATCTGAGGGAACGGATGTAAGAACAAAACTGGACAAGAACATCTGAAACAACCACAACCAAATTCACTCTATCCGGATGGAGCAATTTAACTGGATAGTTTTTATTTAAAGGCAGAAATGAAATAGAGTAACAAGGCTGTTTTTAAAATGTAAGGAGTAAAAGTAAAAAGTCGTCTGAAAAATAATTACTCCAGTGAAGTATAGATAACCAAACTTTCTACTGATTGATTGTACAGGTAGGTGTTAATCCTGCTGGGCAAACGTGCCTGACGCGCCTCCTACAGCGCCCTAGGTCAGCTGCAGGGTCATCAGCCGGGGACCACCGCTCATCGGAGTTTCACTCGCTTTAACCCCGGAACACCTCCTGGTGGCGGAGCGGTAGCAGGGACGTCTCCCTGCCACCCCCTGCAGCTGACCCACGCTATTGCTTAGACCCCCAAATTTTGTCCCTTCTCCTCAGCCACAGCCAGAAACTTCCTTTCTCCGCTTCCTCAGCGAGGGCCTTGGTTTCCCTTCGGAGCTCCGCTCCCGTTGTTCCCAACTCCCGTAGCAGCCTCGTCGTTGACGTACCGACGAAGCCCCGACAGCCTACCTCCACCGGGTAGATAGCAGTGGACCAGCCTGCCTCCCTGCACTCTGCAGCCAAGTCAGCATATTTGGCTGCTTTCCGCTCGTAGGCAGCTGGGACTCCCTCCTCCCAGGGGATGGTGAGCTCTACGAGCACAACAGACTTGGTCGCAGCAGACCATAGGACGATGTCTGGCCGGAGCGATGTGATGGAGATCTCGCGGGGGAACTGTAGCTGTTTGCCGATATCAGCCCTCATGCTCCAGTCCCTTGCCTGAGAAAGAACGCTCCGGGGACCTCGTCGGCAGGTGACTCTGCTTCCTTCTCCTGGCCTAACGAACCTGACGGGCAGCTGTTTGCCTGTGGGATGGTTGTTGGCCTCCCGTCTGCGGTTCTCAAGGACTTCAGCCAGCTTTGACAGGACTTGGTCGTGCCGCCACCTATAGCGCCCCTGCCCCAGCGCAGCCTTGCAGCCCGACAGTAGATGCTGTAGGCTAGCATTGGGTGCACTGCAGAGGGGACAGGTCTCTTCCTTGCCAAACCACTGGTGGAGGTTTCTGGGGCATGGCAAGGTGTCGTAGGTTGCCCTGAGCAGAAAGCTGAGTCTGGCTTGTGGCATCTTCCACAGGTCAGCCCAGCTAAGGGGTCTCTTGATGGTGCCTTCCCACGTGGTCCATCTTCCTTGGCGACCTTGCCACACAGCCTTGATGGTGTACTGCTCCTGATTTGCCCTTGACACTTCCTCCACAACCATGGCTCTCCGTTCCCTCTTCGTGGCCTTGGACCACAAGCGTGGGGACTCTCCCCATCCAAGCCCTGCTCTCCCTGCTTGCGTCCTGCCGACTATCTCCTGGTGTTGGAGTCTGCCAATGGCCCTGTCGACCTCTGGGCCTGCTTGCCACTTCCGACCTGTTCGGGTGGGGACAAGTGCACTCCTCACAGTGGGATCCGAGGATTCTTTTAGTTCCAGAACCAACCTTGCCTTTTCCTGCTTGTAGCCCAGGGTGATTGACTGGATTGGCAGCTGCAGCGAAGTCGCCCCAAATAAGCCTGTGTCGGAGAAGCCACGCGGAAGACCCAGCCACTTCCGGATGTAGGAGTTGGCGAGCCTATCCAACCCGTTGACTGTGGAGGACGGAATGTCACACATCTTCAGTGGCCACAGAACCCTCGGGTACAAAGTGAAGTTGTAGCACCACAATTTGTACTTTCCGGGGAGCTGGCTGTTGTTGATGCTCGCCAGGCCTTCTGAGAGTTGCTTCCGTACAGCCTTGCCTGCGTGCTTGTCCGACAGATCGGCACTGTACTGCCTTCCCAGGCTTCGGATGGACTGATTGGCCAGTAGGGGGATTTGCTCGCCTCCTGCGACAAAGATGGTACCGTCATTCCTGGTGCCTTTGCGCAAGGAGAGGCTCCGTGATTTGGAGGGTTTTATCCTCATCCTTGCCCATGTCACCAGCTCGTCTAGCCTTTTCAGGCACCTTCTTGTGCATGGGGCTGTCTGCAACACCAGAGTCACGTCGTCCATATAGCTACGAAGTGGTGGTAGCTTCTGCCCTGTCTGGAGCCTTATTCCTCCTACGGTCTGCCGGGCTCCGTGGAGGATGATTTCAAAGGCCGCGACGAACAAGACTGGGGAGATGGCGCACCCCATTGCGATGCCAACTTCCAGGCGCTGCCATCCTGTTGTGAAGTCTTGGAGGCTGAAACACATCTGGAAGTCCCTGAAGTAGCTGGTTACCAGGTTGTTGATCGAATCAGGTACGTGGAAGAACTCCAATGCGAACTGGATGAGCTTGTGGGGGACAGATCCATAAGCGTTGGCGAGGTCAAGCCACACCACATGGAGGTCCCTCTTCTCCTGCTTGGCTCTCTGGATCTGCCCCCAAATCATTGAAGAATGTTCCACGCATCCTGGGAAGCCTGGCACTCCTGCTTTCTGGCAGCTGGTGTCGATGTAGTCATTCTCTGTGAGGTAAGATGTTAGCCTCTTGGCCATGACTCCAAAGAAGACCTTTCCCTCGACGTTTAGGAGTGCAATGCTCCTGAACTGACTGATGTTGCGGGACTCCTGTTCTTTCGGAATAAACACTGCCACCGCTCTTTGCCATTCAGATGGTATTAGTTGTTTCTTCCATGCTGTGCTCATGAGCTTCCACAGGCATTTCAGGACTTGGGGGCAGTTCTTGTAGAACTTGTAAGGGATACCGTTCGGCCCAGGGGCTGATGCTGCTCTCGCTTTCTTGACGAATGCTGTAACCTCGCTCAGCCGGGGAGGGGAGATGTCAAACTGTGTGGTTGGCAGAGGTGGAGGGGGGACGTATCCAGGTGAGCCCAAGGGAAAGTTCCTCTCTGGATCACTGTATTGGCCCCTGATGTACCGCTCAATTTCCTCCTTGGTGGCTTCCAACCTTCCGCTTCTCTTCTCCTCCAAAAGCTGCCGGGCGTGCTTGAAGGGATTCCTCATGAAACTAGCTCTTTCTTTCTCCTTTCTTTTCCTACGTCTGCGAATGCGCTCTGCTCTTCGCAGGCTGGCCAACTTGCGTTTCACCTCGTCCCAAAGCACCTTCAGGCCTTGCCTCTCCTCCTCCTGAGCTTTCCTCCATCTCCTGCGGAGCTGGCGTCGTTCTTGCACCAGAGCATCGATCTCGGCCTCCCTCCTCCCCTTTCTTGGAGCGGGGTTGTGCTGCTTCTTGGTGAGGCTTCCGAACCTGGCTTTGCACTCCTCGTACAGGATGTCACCCAGGCGGTTGAGTTTCTGGTCCACTCTGCCGTGTAGTGAGTGCTCGAGCACTAGACTGAGGTCTGAGTCCAGCTTCTGCCACGTCTTCACCTCACTTGCTTTGGGCCACTTGATGAAGCTCTTTCTTCCTGGTTCCCTCTTTTCTGTTTGCTGGGTGGCTAGGGGACTGAGAGGTCTTGCTTCTACCAGCTCACATACCAGGGGAGTACTGCTTCTCGCAGGGGGACCTTCCTCCTCTATCTGCATGCCAACAACAACGTTAGGGCCCTCGGCTCTGTGGTTCTCTCCCCGGCTGGGGGTCCTGCTTGTCTGATCTGCCGGAGCAGTGCAAGGATGTTGTATGCCTTTTCTCTCGCTCTCCTTCTTCTTTCTCCCCTGATGAATTCGTATTCCCCTGTATGTGGTCACTTTCCCCCAACCACACCTGCACAATCTGAAGGTCATAGTCTCGTTGTCAATGTTCGTTCCGTTCGTTACCATGTAGTCAGTCCTGTTTGGCCCATCTTCCATCCCGCCTCTCGGAGGGCCTTCGGGTTGTTTCTTCTTATTCGACTTCGTAGTTGTGATTGGGTGCCTCCTGGTTAGGAGACTAGTGGGTTGGGTAACTAGCCGCCCACTCCCGGTACAGACTTTCCTGTGGTCATCCAGACTTTCCTGGAAGTCCTCCAGTCTTTCCTGGACGTCAACTGCCCTTTCGCAGTCGTCACTGGTTACCCAGAGATCAGATTGATTGTACAGGTAGGTGTTAATCCTGCTGGGCAAACGTGCCTGACGCGCCTCCTACAGCGCCCTAGGTCAGCTGCAGGGTCATCAGCCGGGGACCACCGCTCATCGGAGTTTCACTCGCTTTAACCCCGGAACACCTCCTGGTGGCGGAGCGGTAGCAGGGACGTCTCCCTGCCACCCCCTGCAGCTGACCCACGCTATTGCTTAGACCCCCAAATTTTGTCCCTTCTCCTCAGCCACAGCCAGAAACTTCCTTTCTCCGCTTCCTCAGCGAGGGCCTTGGTTTCCCTTCGGAGCTCCGCTCCCGTTGTTCCCAACTCCCGTAGCAGCCTCGTCGTTGACGTACCGACGAAGCCCCGACAGCCTACCTCCACCGGGTAGATAGCAGTGGACCAGCCTGCCTCCCTGCACTCTGCAGCCAAGTCAGCATATTTGCATATTTGCAATTTATATTATATTATATTTGCATATTTGCTTAAGTAAGGTAACGAAGTATTTGTACTTTGTTACTTGACACCTCTGGTCCCACCGTCGGATCATCCCACTGCTTCCACGTGTCTGTAAAGATTCTACTGACATCCTGACCTGCAGTCTGACACCTCAGTGTCTGCTGTCTAAATCTGTTTATATAGTCATCCCTGTAGTACACAAACTTACCATTGTGTTTGTGTCTCTCCTCTTTCTGTTCTTCATTCTCTCTGTCCGATCTCTCTTTTCCTGCTCTGCCCACACTGATACAAATATTGAGCTTGATCTACTTAAAAAAAAAGTCAACTTTTTGGATGAGATTATTATGTAGATAAAGAAAGACTAGTCTTTGTGTAAACTACTTTATTTTTTGTATGTAATTAATACATTTGACTACAATTGACTACAATTGACTTTACTTGCAAAAATTAAGTTCACTTTATTTACCAAGATTAAGTTGACTTTACTTGCAAATGAATTTTGTACATACTAAAAATGAAGTAGTTTATACAAAGACTAGTCTTTCTTGATCTACATAAAAATCTCATGCAAATAAAGCATGTTTTTTAAACGTTGGTCAATCTGCCCATTAGATTAAAATTGTTAAAGGAAAAGTAAATATGTTGTTTGTGTGTAAATGAAAAGATTGCCTGGGATTCACATAAATACTGCTTGTTAAGGAAAAAATGCACAATGTCTTGTTTTTTGAACGAATGCAGATTAAGTTCAAAAGTACATGTCCCCCTTTTGATCCAGGTTCTGCTCAAAGTTTCTTCCCTACAAAAGGGGAGTTTTTCTTATCCCACTATTTGGCGTAAGGTCTTTCTTCCACTAGGGGAGTTTTTACCTGCCAATTGTTTATGTAATAATTGCTCAGGAGTTTATGTTCTGGGTCTCTGGAAAGATCCTAGATCAGGAGATCAGGGCTCGGCAACCTGCGGTTCTAGAGCCGCATGCGGCCCTAGTGGCTCCCTGGAGCTTTTTCAAAAATGTTTGACCTTTTTTTCCCCCTTTTTTTCTTCTTTTTTTCCCTTTTTTATTTTTTTTTCCCTTTTTTTTCTTTTTTTCTTCTTTTTTTCTTTTTTCTTCTTTTTTTCCTTTTTTTCTCTTTTTTACTTCCTTTCTCCTTTCCTTTTTAATCTCGAAATTTTTACTTTTTTCTCAACATTTTGACTTTTTTGGTTTTGTTGATTTTCTCACTCGTAAAGTTTAGATTCTTCCCCCATCACACTGTGTGTAAATAATAAAAAACAAAGCAGTTGTAAAAGCCACTGCATTCTTTTTATTTCCATCTAGTCCAGGGGTCAGAAACCCGCGGCACTTTAGCGCCGCCCTAGTGGCTCCCTGGAGCTTTTTCAAAAATGTTTGACCTTTTTTTTCTTTTTTCCTTCTTTTTTCTTTTTTTCTTCTTTTTTTCCTTTTTTTCCTCTTTTTTCTTATTTTTTTCTTTTTCTTCTTTTTTTCTTTTTTTTCTTCTTTTTTTCCTTTTTTTCTCTTTTTTTCTTCCTTTTTCCATTCCTTTTTAATCTCAACATTTCGACTTTTTTCTCGACATTTCGACTTTTTTCTTGAAGTGCATAATGAAAAAAAAAAATCTTCCCCCAGTTATAACTAATATAGAAACATGCAGCATGTGTTGTCTTCATTCTAAGGCTGATACAAGACTTTTCATTTTTTGCGGCTCCAGACATATTTGTTTTTTGTGTTTTTGGTCCAATACGGCTCTTTCAACATTTTGGGTTTCAGACCCCTGGTCTTGTTTTTTGTGTCCCATCTGAACTGTGCAACCATGATAATGCCTTACTTTACTTACTTTAGCCCCCAATGAGGAGGAAAAATAGTTTCTCCTCCCTGAAGCAAAAAAAAGGAGTGTGGCACTGGATTAATGAATGGATTAATGAATGGATTAATGAATGTCGGTGTATTGATACAACATGTTGTTAAAGCCCTGTGACCTTTTAGCACAGCAGGATATTCTTCTTTACATTAGATTTTAATTATAGTCCTAAATCATTATGAAAATGACTAATAATTTAATGAATACGATGAGAAGGCGGTTCATTCTCTTCTTAAACAATGGCTGGGTGAAAGAGAGAAAGTGTTTGCAGTTATCTCAGACAGAGAGGAGAGTGTGAGGCTCCCGGAGCTCAGTCCGTCTCATGAATGCACGGCCATGCCAGGGGATTGTCAGAGTCCCGTAATTATGATGGGTCATGAAAATGTATTCACGTAGGTGGTGTCGGCCCGGAGCCGAGACTGTGTGGGTCTGCAAGTTTGGCGAGCTGAGCATTTTAGCATTTCTGCAATATCTCTGGTGAGTCAGTATTGTCAGCCTGTCTTCAGGTTGTCACTTCAGTTTCTACGCCTTTCCTGCAGACTTCCCGTTTTTAATGACTTCCGTCATTCTAAAGTTTTTGATTTAATAATGAAAACTAAAGATAGAAAGAGAAATGTGAGCAGTGCCCTCAAAATCACCTCAATTTATGTATATAATAAACTTATACTTGGCTTTGTAATAAACTGTCACCATATGATGCCAAGGCAACCACAGCTGCCAATATTTTACCATAAATTACACATCTCTTTTTAAAAACAGTCTTAAAACTAGAAAATTTCAGGAAATTTTGATATGGGCATGCCCTACCGCCCATTCGTCCCCTCTCGCTGCTTTGGTTTGGGGCTGTAGTGTTTGTGTTCGGGGGGGTTCTATGTCAGTTTGAGGTGTTTATGGTTGTATTGCATTCATTCCTGTGCTCCCAATAGTTATTAATGGGGCGCGCTTTTTGGCATCTTGCGTTGCCACGGTAACACTTTTGACTGAGAAAAGTAATGCCCATCGAGGAACGATGGAGACGCATGTAACGATGTATGCCATGCATGGGTGCATGTTCCGGTTCAGGCTATGTTAATGGATAGGTTTTTTTTCACCGTGGTAAAAAACTCCATCCGAATGAATGGGGCCATGTGGCCTGGATTTTGACATAAAATTTCCTTAAATCCCAGCTTCATGAAATTTGAGTATGTTGAAGTCCACAGCGTGCCGAGTCAGGGAACATTTGTACGATGTCTCTACGATAATCTGTCGCCTAGCAACAAGCGTCCAAAGTCAAACGGAAAAAAAAAAAAAAATGAAAGGTCAATATCGCAAAAACTGTAATAATTAGCATAATGAGGTTGTAGGCTCCGTTAGTGCCAATCGGACCGAGTGTTTGAAAGTTTTAACGATGTCTCTACGATAAAGTTCGGCCGAGCAATAAGCGTCCAAATTTTTGCCTTTTTTTTTGCTTTTTGGCGTCTAGCGTTGCCACGGTAACACTTTTTACTGAGAAAAGTAATGCCCATCGAGGCACGATGGAGACGCATCCAACGATGTATGCCATGCATGGGTGCACGTTCCGGTTCAGGCTATGTTAACGGATAGATTTTTTTTCCACCGTGGTACAAAACCCCATCCGAATGAATGGGGCCATGGGGCCTGGATTTTGACATAAAATTTCCTTAAATCAAAGCTTCATGAAATTTGAGTATGTTGAAGTCCACAGCGTGCCGAGTCGGGAAACATTTGTACGATGTCTCTACGATAACCTGTTGCCTAGCAACAAGCGTCCAAAGTCAAACGGAAAAAAAAAAAAAAAATGAAAGGTCAATATCACAAAAACTGTAATAATTGGTAGAATGAGGTTGTACGGTGCCAATCGGGCCAAGTGTTTGAAAGTTTTAACGATGTCTCTACGATAAAGTTCGGCAGAGCAATAAGCGTCCGAATTTTCGCCTTTTTTTTTTGCTTTTTGGCAACTAGCGTTGCCACGGTAACCCCTATTACATCCAACGATGTATGGCATGCATGGGTGCACGTTGCGGTTCGGGCCGCATTAACGGACGAAGAAAGAGTGGGGAATAAGAATAATAAGAAAAGGGAAACCTTTTCTGTATACCATTATATCGCCTTCATTTTCATGTTTTTCCTCATTTTTTCGGGCGTGTTTTATTTTTTGGGGATTTTTTTTTTTCCACATCAGAGCGGGGTCATGCTGTACACCCGCTGGTGTGACGGGGGACTTTTGCGACTTTAGCTTGTTAGCAAAATGCTAGCAACAATGCCCTTTGGGCCATTCTGGACGATTGCAATATGGTCATGCCACTACTTGGCATGCCCATAATAAGTTATTTGCCACATGCAAGTCAAGATCTTGTACTCTTTGCTTTGTCTCTCACTCTTTTTAAATCTGTGGAAAGATCACGTCTCATTTCACCTCCATTTTTCCTCAACCAGCTGCTGATTCATTATGAGCTGATGGCGATGCGTGTCACGGAGCTGCACGTGGTCCGACTGAGCCGCTCTGAGTCTGCTCTGGCACGAGCAAAGGGAGCACAGCTTGAAAACAGTGGCAACGAGAGCAGTCGGGTTGCAATGCGAACGTTTACGGCCAATTGCGATGTCTGCAGCGTAGCTGAGGTCTAGAGTCTGACACTGTTGAATCCCTGCGTAACCTCACATGACCTCCTAAATCACATCACACATTTCATTTTCACCTGGGGTTTAACCTGCAGGTGGAGGTTGGGTTGATTTCAACTAAAAGGTCAGCTACTGGGTTTGCTTAAACTCAATATTGAAGTCATTTCTGACCATAAGGAGACATGTATCTCCATTCATACGCCATCCTTCCTCCTTTGTTGGTGCATGTTCTGCTCTGACAAAGGAGTCCCCAACCATGTTTTGTTTTTAATGGTCTTCGTCTGTCAACTACGACGTATTAGGGCCAAACTAAGACAAAAAAAAAAAAAATTGGAAATAACGAGAATAAAGTCATAATATAATGAGAATAAAGTAATAAAATTACGAGAATAAAGTCATAATGTTGCGAAAATAAAGTCGTAATAGAATAAAGTCGTAATATTATGAGAATAAAGTCGTAATATGAGAATAAAGTCATAATATAATGAGAATAAAGTCGTAAAATTACGAGAATAAAGTCATAATGTTGCGAAAATAGTCGTAATAGAATAAAGTCGTAATATTATGAGAATAAAGTTGTAATATTATGAGAATAACGTCGTAATTTTACGAGAATAAAGTCGTAAAATTACGAGAATAAAGTCATAATGTTGCGAAAATAAAGTCGTAATAGAATAAAGTCGTAATATTATGAGAATAAAGTCGTAATATGAGAATAAAGTTGTAATATAATGAGAATAAAGTCGTAAAATTACGAGAATAAAGTCGTAATATTATGAGAATAACGTTGTAATATTATGAGAATAACGTTGTAATATTACGAGAATAAAATCGTAACATTACGAGAATAAAGTTGTAACATTACGAGAATAAAGTCGTAATATTACAAGAATAAAGTCGTAACATTACGAGAATAAAGTTGCAACATTAAGAGAAGTCAAGCTGTAAGCCATAATCAGCAATATTAAAATAATAAAAAGCTTGCAATATTTCAGTTGATTTGTAATGAATCCAGAATGTATGACATTTTTGTTTTTTTTTAATTGCATTACAGAAAATAAAGAACTTTATCACAATATTCAAATTTTCTGAGACAGTCCTGTATTTATATTAGATTAATTATTCAGCAGGATCATCAAACTGTGCAGAAATATACACAAACACACACAAACACACACATGCACATAAATGATAAGGTTAGCAGCAACACCTGGCTGCATTTGGCCGGCGGGGGGAAGACAATCATTGTTCTGAGATTCTCCTGTTGCCATCACAAGATCTGCCAAGAGCAGTGACATTTCCCGGTTTACCAGATCCAGGTCTAGCGCCGTGCGCATTTGGGCATTGACCATTTTTCATGCATCAACCTTCTTGCCTATCATCAGGCCTTTAAACGCTCCGCGCCGCTGGGTCTGAGCTCACAGAGTTTGCTGTTAAATTGGATGCGCCATCACCGCGCTCGAGTGTGGCTCTGTTGACTTTTTAGTGTAAAAAAATAACTCGTGGGCATTGCTGTAATTTGCAGCTCCAGCGATCTTTGTTAATAATTGTCACAGTCTCTTTTCCAAACTCATTTTTATATGTGAATCAGTCAATTAAGATGCATCTGCTCCAATGCACCGGTCCTTGTATAACGCAGACTTCAATTATACCAAGAAGTATTTGGTTTGATGTTTGACTGATTGGTTTCATGGATGTGGGTTTGGCAGGAACTGTAGCTTTTCAGTGTTTGCTGAATGTTAATTTTAGTGTTATATATTTTGTCAAATTGCGATATAAAGATTAGAAGCTCATTGAGGCTTTAAGGAGTCAAGTCTTTTCATGTATTGTTAGCCTAAAATGTAAGAGGATGCAAAGAATTATGATTCCAGCACAATTAAACAAAGCACTTGTTAAGATGATTGAGATGAAATAACAATGCAGCTCCCATTCAAATAATAAGCAGGATACACACTGAAAAAAATTGTTGCTTTACATGAATACATCTAGTTTTGAACTTAATCTGCATTTGTTCAAAAAACAAGACATTGTGCATTTTTTCCTTAACCAGCAGTATTTATGTAATCCCAGACAATCTTTTCATTTACACACAAACAACAAGCAATGATCTTGTTCTATTTACTTTTCCTTTAACAATTTTAATCTATTGGGCAGATTGACCAACGTTTAGATGAAACATGATTTTTATTTGTTTAAGTAGAACAACCACAGTAAAAAATATCTTGCTTGATCGACTTTAAAAAAAATAAGGCGAATTTTTTGCATGAGATTTTTATGTAGATCAAGAAAGACTAGTCTTTGTATAAACTACTTCATTTTTAGTATGTACAAAATTCATTTGCAAGTAAAGTCAACTTAATTTTGATAAATAAAGTAAACTTAACACAATTAAGTTGACTGTACTTGCAAAATGTATAATTTACATACATAAAATGAAGTAGTTTATACAAAGACTAGTCTTTGTATAAACTACTTGTATAAACTACGTACAAAATTCATTTTCAAGTAAAGTCAACTTAATTTTGCAAGTAAAGTCAATTTTTCTATGTACAAAATTCATTTTCAAGTAAAGTCAACTTAATTTTGCAAGTAAAGTCAATTTTTCTTTCTTTTTTTCTTTTTTCCTTTTTTTCTTTTTTTCCCTTTTTTTCTTCTTTTTTTCTTTTTTTCCCTTTTTTTCTTCTTTTTTAATTTTTTTTCCCTTTTTTGATTTTTTTTTCTTTTTAAAGTTAACGTAATTTTGATAAAGTAAACTTAACACAATTAAGTTGACTGTACTTACAAAATGTATTATTTGCATACATACAATTAAGTAGTTTATACAAAGACTAGTCTTTCTTGATTTACATAATAATCTTGTGCAAAAAGTTGACTTATTTTTTTAAGTAGATCAAGCACAATATTTGTATCAGTGCAACAGATGTCAGTTGTGGCAGGGAAAACTACCATAAGCTTTTATATCAATTAAAATGTACTATCTCAATGATCTCAACAGTCCTGAAGGTTCTCCCAAAAAGAGTATGTCATTTAGTTAGAGCTGCAGTGACTATGACTACTTTGCATAAAGAAATTTGCAATTTGTAGCCACAAATTAAAAAGCTGGGTACTCAATTTGTTTCTGAAAGTGCTATTTTTAGTAGAGAGATCCAACACAGACCTGAGCTGAGTGTGAACTGAGATGTGTACGTGGTTCGCTGCACAGCAAAGGTTACAATAGTGGTTTAACAATGCACACAAAAAATCATTCATCTTCAAACATTGAGAAAAGATTCATTCAAACTGAAATTTATCCAGCTAACTTGCTAAAGTTCAGGTATTGATCAAATACTCTGACTGGAGTTTGTTTTGAGGATCAAGAGGAAATGGACATGAATAAAAAAGGGAAGGAAAACAAATCACCGTTCAACAAGTTGGACATGTACAATCAAACTAGTGGTATGGAAATAGAAAGAGTATATGAAAATAAGTTCCTGGGGGTAATAATTGATGATAAACTTAGCTGGAAATCACATATAAATAGTGTAAAATCAAAAATGTCTAAAACCCTAGCAATATTAAATAAAACTAATTATTTTTTCTGTCAAAGAGCAACAGTTTTTAATGTATAACTCACTCATAGTTCCATACATGACTTATTGTGTGGAGGTTTGGGGTAACACCTATAAAACAAATACAAACCTATTTTCCTGTTACAGAAAAGAGCGTTAAGGATAATTAATAGATCTGACTATTATAAACCAACAAATAATCTCTTTATTAAATATAATACTTTAAAATTCCATGATATAGCAGAGCAGAAAACTGTTTTATTTGCCTTTAAAGCCCAGCAGAATCTGCTTCCAAACTGCATTCAGGATTTGTTCCAAATAAAAGAAACAGCTATGACCTGAGGGGGAAACTCATGTTTGAGAATAATAATAATTATAATAATAAAAAGAGATGGACATCAATTAAGAAGAGAAATATGGAATAGTTGTGATAACGACCTAAAAATGTGCAGTTCTATCTACAAGTTTAAGGAAATGTTTAAAGAAAACACTGTAAATAAATATAAAACACTATAATTATAAAGTATATTATCAAAAACATTCTAGAATGTGAAAAGTCAATTTTATATTTTGTATTACTTATTTTTGTCTTCTTTATGTATTGATTGTTTCCACAGAGTAAAGTTAATGTCTCATATTTAAGCTGATCATAAGAGAAAAAGGGTCGGCACTATCAGCCAGAGCCGCCGCAAGGGGTGTGCGAACCGTGCGACCGCACGGGGCCTCGCGCTATGGGCCGTTTTTGAAAAAAAAAAAAAAAAAAAAATATTATTTTTTTTTTCGTTTTTTTTTCGTTTTTTCTCTTATAAATATCAACAGTCACGTTCCATTACAGACCTAAATGTGTACTAGTCTGTGCATATCAATAAAATATATGTGCAATGATGCGCGTGTCTGTTGTTCAATACAACTGATCAGACCAAGCGCAGACACAAGCTGCTCTGATCCAGACGGGTGGAGTTGGAACAAACTGTCACACAATGTCGAGAGAACGAGACAGATTCAGGAAATTTCCATCAGGGGATGAAAAAAGAAAAAAACTAAAGAAAATGGAAGAGTTTAATGCCTCTCTGAAAGGTTTGTTTGATAAATTTGTTACAAAAATCACCAATCCGACCGGGTCTCAAGCAGCCGTGGGGCCCCGCGTCGAGGCAAGTCAAATGATGATGAGGCAGGGGAAGGTATCCAGTATTTTGCTAATTGGAGAGTTAAAATTGCGCATATAGACACCCAATCCGACCCAAAAAACCCAAAAATTTCGCGCGCGCTCGCTCGCTACGCTCACGCGCAAGGGCCCCCCCAAGCCATTTCGCACAGGGCCTCGCAAATCTCCCAGACGGCTCTGCTATCAGCCTACACCTTTTCGGCAAAAGAAACGTTTATTTTACCTTTTCATCTTGTTTTGTAAAAAAATGTGTACAAGCCGAAATAAAGATTCATTCAAACTCACCAATAAATGCAGTAAACTTGTATTCACTCTTTACTTCACCGTAACATGGATCAGAAGCTCCGTCTCTTCCTGCTTTGCAACATTTGCCCCTGAGCCCTTCGTGATGTCGACTCGCTTTAACTCAGTATCTGCTAACGATGTTTTTCTGCAACTGTGGGAAAGTGCATTCTGTCTAATTCATCCTCATTAGGTGCACTGCCGAAATGTAACAGCTGAGAATTCCCCGAATACAGAGAACAGAGCCAATATCGGCTGTCAACAGGAATTATTGCAGCGGTGCTAAGTGAATATACACAAATGAGCAACAGAGTTCTTTTACTGGTTCATTTGGTCAGTGGCTATAATTAAGGTTGATTCAGACTGTACAATCTGTAAAGTCTGCAATTAATTTCTGTTGTGTGAAAACTATCAAAACTACTTTTTAAATTTAGATGGCTTAAAAATATTTAGAACAAGGCAACGATTTGTCTACAAGAATATATTGATATATTAGTTTACATTACGACTATATTGATGTATTTCCATCCATCAAAACGTTCAACTTTTAAAAGTTTTCTGTTTTTTGCTACCAGTATTTTTGTTAATTATATGGTATCGTTACATTATGGGACTTTGCATGACTGTTGTTGTTCTAGTTACTGACAAATAGTAACTAGTTACCGTTACTAGTTACTTCATTAAAAAGTAACTCAGTAACTCAGTTACTTAGACTTTCAAAGTAATGCGTTACTATGAAAAGTAACTTTTTAGTTACTTTAAATAAAAACATTATTTTAAATGCTCCTATTTCATGGCCATCTAGCCTTCATTTCAGCAGGTACTGTATGGATTTGCATTGTGCATCGTGTTCTGCATTCTAAACAGTCTCCCCACTTCTTCTCTTCCTGTGTCAATAACGTTGGTTGCTTAGCAACAAGCTGAGAACGGCCAATGAGCTTCAGCAGCAGCTGAAGAACGGGACTCTGATGAATCGTTCATTACAGTCTCAGATATAACCAATGGCGGCATGTCGGTTTATAAGAATCTTTTTGTCCAGAAGAAAAAAGAGTGACAACAACGACCCATAACTATTTTCTTCTCTCTAAAAACACTCCTGCACCGCGGCTTTAGGAGAAAAAGACGCTACAGAGTCAGGATGCAGCGGCTCAGAAGAGCAGTGGAATACATGCGAGGCGGTGCTGATCTCTGCACTTTGAAGCCTTCTATAATAATTGTAAAAATAATTTCACTTATCACGGGTTCTTTTTGGAACGTAACCGCTGCGAAAAACCAGGGATTACTGTAATGACAATATCTCCACGTTGCGAAACTTGCCTTCTTTTGGGTCATGACCGTCATGTTTTTGAATAAACACACGCTACGTTTACTCTGGTCTCCACGTGTGGGGAAAAAAAGCTTCACTGTCGCCAGAAATAACGAAGTACCGAAGTAACCGTTTGGTAACGGTAACTGCGTTATTGAATTTAAAAAATAATGCGTTAGAGTATTAGTTACCGCAAAACTAACGGCGTTACTTTAACGCGTTACTAAATAACGCGTTAGTCCCAACACTGGCTAAATCCGACTGAAGTGGTAAGGACCATTAAGGTACAGTAAAATATGACTGAATGTATACACACATATATATATATATATATATATATATATATATATATATATATATATATATATATATATATATATATATATATATATATATACATATTTACATATTCAGAGCGATGGAAAGGAGTCAACAGGAGAGTGAGTTGTGTGGAAAAGTAAACTCAACTTTTGTCGCAACCTGTCAGCAAAACAGAAAATACATCTACCGTGCAAAGGAATGATTTGAGTGCTTCTTCTGTTCAGTTTTCAAAGGAAGATTCCAAGACTTTTACTGTTGATGCCTGTGGCGTAACGGTTAAGAAGTTTCTGGGTTGCTACGGGGGCGATGTGACGTTAAGGCTGGATCGGCTTACAAGGTGTTCAATAAACACTTGTGAAGTGTAGATGCCAAGTTACTTCAGCAGATTTATGCTAATAGTAGAGACTTTTGCTTCTTAAAAATAAGAAAATATTCCTTTAAATTAAGTTGAAACTCATATTTCAACATCACAAGACTTATTTTATTGTCGCTTTAACAGTTCTCTACTGTAAACACGATCAGTGATTAATAATCAGAAAAGTACTAATAATTAGAGAGTTAAACTCCCCCCTAAATGCTAAATTGACACTTTCTTTACCACTGAAAGGCTTACATTGCATCTGTACTGTTGTGTTTACTACATCTGCTGACTGATCTTAAGGCACAGCTCTCTGGGAAATGAGTCAACACAGAGTGGATTATCCTGCAGTCCAGGAAAATGGAGGTAAATGGGTAGCCGGAGGAATTGCATTGAACAGAGAAAAAGGGCCTTTCCTCAAGTTAGTGTAATTAGTCTGCTGGGACTGGGAGCTGCAGCGGCCGCTTCATCAATCGCCACTCTGCATTTAAGGGCAGAGATACCTTTAAGTACGGAAACAAAAGTACTTCAGGTATCATTTAAAACTTCTTGTAACAAACAGACTCATATTATTCACTCACCGGCCACTTGATTAACCCTTGTACTGTCTTTGGCTCAAAATAACCTATTTCCCCCTTCCTTCCTTCCTCCTGCTCTCTCCTTCCTTCTTATTTCCTTCTTTCCTCCTTCCTTCCTTCCTTCTTCCTTCCTCTTTACTCCTTTCTTTCTTTTATCCATTCCTTCCTTCCTTCCTTCCTTCCTTCCTTCCTTCCTTCCTTCCTTCCTTCCTTCCTTCCTTCCTTCCTTCCTTCTTTTTTCCCTTCCTTCCTTCATTCTTTTTCCCTTCCTTCCTTCCTTCCTTCCTTCCTTCCTTCTTTTTTCCCTTCCTTCCTTCATTCTTTTTCCCTTCCTTCCTTCCTTCCTTCCTTCCTTCCTTCCTTCCTTCCTTCCTTCCTTCCTTCCTTCCTTCCTTCCTTCCTTCCTTCCTTCTTTCCTCCTTTCCTTCCTTCTTTCCTCCTTTCCTTCCTTCCTTCCTTCTTTTTTCCCTTCCTTCCTTCATTCTTTTTCCCTTCCTTCCTTCATTCTTTTTCCCTTCCTTCCTTCCTTCCTTCCTTCCTTCCTTCCTTCCTTCCTTCCTTCCTTCCTTCCTTCCTTCCTTCCTCCTTTCCTTCCTTCTTTCTTCCCTTCCTTCCTTCTTTCCTCCTTTTTTCCCTTCCTTCCTTCCTTCCTTCCTTCCTTCCTTCCTTCCTTCCTTCCTTCCTTCCTTCCTTCTTTCCTCCTTTCCTTCTTTCCTCCCTTCCTTCCTTCTTTCCTCCTTTCCTTCCTTCTTTCCTCCCTCCCTCCCTTCCTTCCTTCTTTCCTCCTTTCCTTCCTTCTTTCCTCCTTTCCTTCCTTCTTTTCTTCCTTCCTTCCTTCCTTCTTTCCTTCCTTCCTTCCTTCCTTCCTTCCTTCCTTCCTTCTTTTCTCCCTTCCTTCCTTCTTTTCTTTTTTCCTTCCTTTTTTCCTTCCTTCTTTTCTCCCTTCCTTCCTTCCTTATTTTTCCCCTTCCTTCCTTCCTTCCTTCCTTCCTTCCTTCCTTCCTTCCTTCCTTCCTTCCTTCTTTTCTTTTCTTTTCTTTCCTTTCCTTCCTTCCTTCTTTCCTTCCTTCCTCCTTTCCTTCCTTCTTTCCTCCTTTCCTTCCTCCTTTCCTTCCTTCTTTCCTCCCTCCCTTCCTTCCTTCCTTCCTTCCTTCCTTCCTTCCTTCCTTCCTTCCTTCCTTCCTTCCTTCCTTCCTTCCTTCCTTCCTTCCTTCCTTCCTTCCTTCCTTCCTTCCTTCCTTCCTTCCTCCTGCTCTCTCCTTCCTTCTTCCTTCCTCTTTACTCCTTTCTTTCTTTTATCCATTC